>NC_142182.1:12420000-12720714 GCF_026936395.1 Plectropomus leopardus
TCAGATTCTCTGTGATAGCCACAGAAGCAGCGGGTGGAGAAGCTGAGGGAGCACACTGTGGGGGTGGAGGTGGACGAGGGGAGAGGATGAATGTTAGTAGAAAGTAATAAGCAGTGGTAAAGGAGGCGGTGAGGGGGACAGAAAGAGTCTAAGAGGCATCCCTACTGGCCAGCGGGTCCTAGTTTATATGTAAAGGGTCATTCTTGCTCTTTGTTGGTCTCTGCGCCATATGGGGAACTCTCAAATGCTTGAATGCAGTTTGGGCAATTTCAAAATGTCATGCTAGGAATTTGCCATCAAGTTAAGGCTTTTTACCTGCTGATTTGCTCTGGTGTCTGATTTCACGCCAGCAGCGAAAGAGGTATAAATAGAATTTACTTTGAGTACCTCGTACATGATTTGAAATATATACCCTGCAACCAATCCCGGGATTGTGTGGCAAACTTTCCTCAAAATCAGCTGGGTGTCATCTGTGAGGCCAGCCGCTCTGAAGACACCTGCTGTTAGGTGCAGTGTTCCAGTCACTGCAGAAACACACACCAACAGGCCTCTATTTGTTTGCATAACCCCTGCAGAGCAACCCCATTTATTCCTGTAAACCTGGAACATCAAACAGGTACTTTTAGCTATTGTGTACAGCCTGTTCCCTCTCTGTGGTGCCGAGTGGAATGACAAATGGTTGAGTAGATAAAGGCTCCATTGGCAGTAAGGGACCACAACTTCCTGCTGAGAGGCCATTAATTAGGAAACCCAAAGGGTGCTTGACTTTACTTTAATGTTTCTTCTTCCATATTATCTCCTCCTCACTATGATTTATTTTTATCTTCTGGTTTACTTAGTGATTCAGTTTGATGTTACTACTGCCCCGGCTCCTTTGACTCTTATTTCAGGTGCCAGTCTTGTGGGAGTGTGGTTTACCTGTGTCATTTTCTAGCTGCCAGCGCTCCCATTTGAGGATTTTTATGGTTGTCAGGCAAAATTGGTTTGATGTCTTGATTTCAAAGATTCCTTTGTCCTCTTTGTTCACACCAGGGGAACGTGTTTATATTGAATTATTCATACACATTCTCACTGTCGAACACAAATGATTTCAGATATCATCCCAACGGAAATTCATCACGATCTCCCCCCGTGTGTGCGAAGGGATGCTCAGTCATTCCTTCCCCTTCATGCGACAAATTCATCCCCATCCATCTATCTTTTTATCTCTCTCTGCGATGGCTGGAACCTCACATTCCCAGCAGAGGTGACCTCAGTGGCCCCTCAGCCTGTGTGTCATTAACGCTGACCGGTAGCCCATCTCTATCTGCCCCTGATCTCCCGACCTCCCTGAGAGGCAGCCAACAGCACGCTCCACAGCAAGGGGGGGAGGGAGCACAGGGCGAGAGTGAGGGGAGATAGAAAAGGAGTGAAAACAACAGAGGAGGGTGGGTGGAAAGGTGATAGGGCAACAGGGAGGGATGGGAGAAGAAAAATTGAGAGTAGGGGGGAAATGGGGTGAGGTGAAAAACTGGGGAAGGAAGAGAAAAAAAGCAGCAATGACTGAGATAAAAGGTGAGAGAAGCAAATGGGGAGAGGCAGAAGCAAAAATGGGAACAGGGGGTGAGTCGCTGAGTAGGAAATTGATGGAGAAGACAGAAAAAAAAGCAAGAGAGGGAAGAACAGGAGAATGAGGGTGGCAGCGGAGGAAAATAGACGGAGGCAAGAAAGTCGGAGATCAGATGAGACGGAGGGGGGAGACTGGAGTGAGAGAGAAGAGATGCTATTTCAAGACCATACTTACTGATAATGTCAATCTACTTCAAAGTGCAAAGCGTTCCTGTCATGCTCCTGTATGACTGTGCCTCTAGAGAATTTCCTCATAGATCAGATGATAAAAGGATGCCTGACAGTGGGGTGCGTGGGGCTCCTGCTCGCACTGTGTGACACATTCTGGGCTAAACTGTGACAAAACATACTGAGATCTCTGCTTTAAATTTGTCTCAATCAACACGCAGCTGCTGACCAGGAGGAGATTCACAGCTGCGGCGGGATCACGCACACCAAAGAGGATCAGGTACAAATCAATCACATTTAACGAGGAAGCATCAGTCATCATTTTTTGTAATAAACTACAGCTGCAACATGAAATCAGCACAATCAAGGAGGAAAAAAAGATCTGCACAAAAAATGGCAACATTTAACTGGCAAAATGTAAAATACATAAAAACACCCAAAAGTGTCACTTTTATTTTGCTTCTCTTATGATTGTTCTGTTTGACATGTTAATCACAAGTATTTCATTTACATCTCTTGATGGCTCAAATGTCCCCGAAGTCATCAATCATTCAGCTTTCAGGCATCACAATCATCAATGAATCCCTGACTGGCCAAGATTCCTGCAGTGTAACGAATTTAATCTGAGCTTGGTGCATGAACCATGCATTCTCTGTCTAATTAGATATTTAATTAAGATTTAATTTTGCAATATTGATATAGATATTCTGATAACATTGTGTAGTCTGGACTGGACTCTGGATCAACTACATAGAGCACGTATTTTAATTAAGAGATCAAGCTATTCTTTTTGATCTTTTGATTAAATTGTGTTTAAACTAAAGCACATTGTAATTCGCAGTAAGTGCTCTTTTGATGTTGATACTACTGCCAATGGATCAATGGCACCCATTTACAGTGCACAGCGCGTGCGCGCGCACACACACAAACACACACACACACACACACACACACACACACACACACACACACAACCACAACAACAGATGGTCATCCATCTTCCCACTCTGACTCTTTTCATTTGGTTTATGCAGTGTGAATCTACAAATGTGAGGGGATTCTTTTCATTCAACGTTTTGCATGAAAAGAAGGCATTCCACCAAAATTACAAAACATCTTATCATTTCAGTGAACCACTTTGATATTTCCCTGTTGACTCTCAACAATAACAGCAGTAGATATTTAACCGCATGGCAGCTGCCAGCAACACAGTGTGTTTCAGTGAGTATCAGTGAGGTATTTTCAAGAGATGCACCAAAGCTCAGTGAATTACTTGCAATTCATACAATGCCGATCAAAGTTTTCAGCGCCTAATTTAACACCTCTAGAAGACAAATGGTTTAAAAATGTGAACATTTTGAGCATCTAACGCTTAATTTCCTGCATTCTGGTGCATTTTAATGCACCAATTTATAGTTTAAATGTCCATTTTGTCAAAATAAAAGTCCTATCCTAAGTTTATATTTTTACTGGGGAAGACAAATACCCATGTTGTAAATATTGGAGCAAACGTGTTCCCTGACTTCCCCCTTAAGTCTACGCCTATGAATGTGTTAGCATATGCAGGATAGATATTCAAGGAATAATGTCTCAACTCTGCTAACGTTAACTGCAAGTGTTTGCAAGTGTTTGCTGACAGTGTATGCCAGTCAAAACTGAGTACAACTGCTCCAGTTTTTATCAATGTACAGCTGTGCTTTTGGCAGACTCTCAGTCATTTGGGTACTATTTAGTCAAGCAAAGGATGTTTATGTCATAAATATTGTTCAGTAGATCATGGAACAATATTTCAGGCCTAATCTAAAATGTTAAAACAGATACCCAAATAGAGTATCAATTAAAGAATGCATCTTAGCGTTTTACCCGATTTATGCAAAATATTATAAATGCTCTGAACACAAAGTTGATTTCTGCAAACAAATTATAATGGATATAAAATTATAGGTTCAGCAAAATGCCTTCATGACACTTCCTTGTCTACTTCAAGGAAACTGAAGGTGAATTTACATCTTTAACATGCTGTTCATGGCTGTTAATGTGCTGTAACAAAGGTCAAGATGTAACTCATCAGCCAGAATACCTTCATGAATTTGAATTCTATCCTGCTGGAGAAACTTTGATACACTGAAGAGAGCAGAGTAGAGAAGCAGACAGGGATTCAGGTCTGTAAATCGCTGACAGTTATGCTATCTTCTGTTGTCATCAGTGAGTCCAAAAATATGGTCTCTGTAGCTGCTGCCAAACAAGCATTCCCACTAAATTAATTAGAGAAGTTATTTCAACACTGTAGTTGTGTTTTCACCACACTTCCTCTGAATGTCTGCCATGGTCTCTCGAGATGATGTCAGAGTCAACACATGGATAATGTTTACAGAAATCACAGATATGTTCACAACACCTTTTAAACTTGGATGAAAGCTGGGTAGATTATGACCTTGTGATATTACAGACGCACTAGATATATGACATCCTAATGCTTTTTAAAGCCTTAGAGCAACTTAAGATGCATTAGCATGTTTTAATGTATGCAGAATGCATTGCAGATATGTGATTTGGAGAGAAGATTTCCATGAATAAGAATATGTTAACAAACAACAAAGAGACTGATGTGTTTAAGGTTGCTGAGTAATGTCTGCTGGTGTTTGGTGTTCATTGTCTTTTAGCTCTTATCTCAGCAGTTGACTTTTGAGATAAAGTGTAACCTTCACTTTTATTAGCAATAGCCAAATGCTTGAGCTTCAGTTATTAACAAGTTCCTAACCTCTTCTTTCTTCCCTCTACTTTCACCTTCTTTTCCAATCTATCATCCTCTTTTCTTTTCTCACAACCCTTTTCTACAGGTTTTATCCAAATTCAGTGGATGGCGTGAGAACCTTGCTCCTCCCTGTGTGTATGCCACTGTGTACTATGGCTTTTTATTCCTATGTGATGATGAAAAAAATGTTCGTGTAGGAATAGAAGCCATTTTACACGTGGTGAGAGAGCGACGCGACAGATGCACGACAGAAGCGAGAGCTCCTCGCTGCTTGTCCGCCCAAGCCAGCGGAAACTAGCATACGGCTGGATAAATGTGACTGTCTTCTGTTGAATGTTTCCCCGTAGTAAAGATACATTTACGCTCGTCTCTCAGATGATAAGTGAGCTCACTGAAGTGCTGATCTGAAGACAAAAAAATGAAGTGAGACTTTGTTGTGTGTGCACCTGTTTTTGCCTCCAGGCACAAGCAGCTTCCACCACTTGCAGTGTTTGATGCATGTGGTGACAGCTGCAGTCCGCGGGGATGGAAGTTGGAACATTTGCAAAACATGTCATGAACAAAGGAAGAAAAGAGCAAGGAGAGACCAATACAGATCTTTAATAACCAACTATAAAAGAGGCACTTAGTGAACCACTTTACAACTTGCAAGAGGCACTGCATTTCCCTTTCTTCTCACTCTTTTGCACATTATTAAAATAAAACTTTGACATGAAGCATTACACCAAAACAACAATCTACCTACAATATTATACAATATAAGATACATACAGTATAAACAAGATAAAGCACCTTTGTTGTAGTAGTAAATACTATTCATAATTAAACAGTTGGAGTTACAGACACAGATGATTGAGTTTGTGATTTGTGTGTGGTATTATCAGTGCATGGGAAGAACTCCGAATACAGGTCTTGGGACTGTGATGTCCTTGTATGCACCTGAGTTTATACAATGGAAGCTTTCCTAATTTTGTGTTCTATCAGTCTACATATGAAGTACTTGGATGGTTTACACAGTATCTTTAATAAACTACAGAGAACCAGTAAAAACAGCCGGATGAATGTGCTGTTAACTGCTACAGATCTCATGTTCCCTTCCGAGGACATTGGCATTCACATTACAATAAAACACGATGTAGCACCAGGTAATGTTTATACAAAAGGCTAATATGATGAATGTCAATGCAGTACAGTAAAGTTAAAAAATAATACAATGTGAATATGTTGGAAGCATGTACGAAAGGTGCACAGAAAATAGTCCAGGTCAGTTATGATGTTGTTTGGTCCTTTTGCAGAAAGACTTAAAGTGATACGATCAAATGCAAAATGAACATGCATTTCTTAAAGGAAAATATTCTACTGTATTTTCAAGTATTCTTTTTTTCTTTCCTTTAGGTAAATGAAATATAATCTCTGAAACAGATAATATCCAACAAAAGGAAAAGGGCAGAAAAAAAGTTTCCCAACTAGCATATTCATTTTGACCCAAAATTCATATCTGCCATTCGTCCTCACATTTGTGTAATAAAAACACATGTACAAAGAAGACATAAAGTGACTACGTAAGTATTTAAAGATAGCATTTCACAGAAAAGAGCTGTGCAATCTCATTCACCATAATTAATTGTCTTAAACATTTTTTTTTATAACTGTGAAATTTACAGTCTCTTATTCACAGATCCCACACGCCCCACTCAGTTAATAGATTCTGATGTGTCCTTCCTTAAAGGAATCTTAAAGCTAGTGAGTTTTTGGCCAAACAGCTGGCTTAGGAGGTGGTTCTGGGACTCTGCTGTCCTGTAGGAATGGCTCTCCATTGACCGAACCCCCATCTTTGGCCTAGATTTATTCAAAGAATTGTTCATGGGAACTGAGGACACTTTAGAGATCGGGGGATGCAGCGGCCGCCCCAAAGGTCCCTTTTTGGCTTTGTAATCCCCGTTAAGAGGAGTCACAATCTCAGCTTTCTTCTGTGTGCAGTTATCCAGCAAGCTTCTTTTCGGCTGCAAGTTGGAAGTCTTGCACTTTGAAATTATTTTGTTGCTAACGACGTCGTCCCGCACCGAGGCCAGCACAGGGTAGTCGTTGGGTCCGTCTGACTTCCTTTGCAGAGAGGGGTTTGCACACTTACTGGGGCGGAATTTCTTTTTGGCCCGAGAGTCAACACCAAAGTTCTCTTGTGTGGCTGGAGAGGAAACCCTTTGCAGGCTGTGAGGGGATTTCATGTCTTTCCTCTTCTTCTGTGGTCTCACGGATTCTTTGTCCTCATTGGAGGCTGAAGCGTTGAGGGAAACCTTGGAGTGGAGGACTGGCGTGGACTCTGTAGCCTTCGTGCAGCTCGTTGCAGTGCTGTTTTTAGTGTTATCGGTTGCTTTGGTCGGGGTGACTTTTTCTTTCATGTGACTGCTACCTTCCTGCTCAGCACCTTGAGATCCAGTCAACTGTTTGCTGTCGTTATTGGAAGCTTTGGATGTGTGATGCCACTGCTCATCATCTCTCTGTTGATCCATAACTTCAGCAGCTACATCATGCTTTGACTCAGGTGTCTTTGAGATGATTGAATTTTCTCTTAAACTGACAAAAGAGCTATCACTTGATGGAAGTGAATCAGTTTCTTTTTCAGCTGTGTCCCCTTCAGCAGAGCCTTCCTCGGCCTTAACAGTTTCCTCCCCCGCACTACTACTCTGTTTAGGCACTGACCATGAGGCGGTCTCCGCTCTAATGCAGACTGACTCATTCTCCTCTTTCACGTCATGCGACTCAGTAATTGATTTTCCATTACCCTCTTTATCAAGAGGAGGTGAGGTGGTTGGGTCAATTTCCTCTTTCTTGGGTGAAGCAGACTCTGAAGAGTCCATATGAATACATTTTTCCAGCTCTACGAGGAGTTCAGAGTAGTCCTCAGCAATGTCCTCAGTCTTCACATTTGTATCGTTTGTGTCACTGTGGTATTCATTTGCAATGGTCTGTGTGGAGTCGTCCGCTGTGGACACAGAGGGTTTTGAGGACTCCAAGTTCTGATTTAAGTGCAGCGAACTTACACTGGCGATGCCGCTGTCAGAGCTATTTTCTTGCAGACTGTCAGAGAGTATTCTCCTCTTCTTACTGGCAGGCGATTCACATTCATTTTCTTTGGACGCAGATGCTTTGACAGGCCTGAGAACACCTCGGAATTTGAAAATTTTGTTCCCCCCTGACAGGTGCTTTTCCATGTGACGATCAAACTGCTCCTTCTTAGAGAAGGTGTAGTTGCAGGTGCTGCAGATGAAGGATTTTTTAATCACGTGCATGACATCAGCACAGAGCTCACAGGTGTAGAGGGTGGTGTGTTTTGAATCCAGCTCGTCTACCTCCTCGTGTGCTCTCTTTAGATGGCCTTTAAGCTCCTGGGCCTCCTGATAAGAAACGGGGCATTTGTGACACAGGAAAATCTTCTCCAGATTGTGAACCACTAAGTGTCTCTGCAGTTTAAACGGTTTGGGGAATTGTTTCCCACAATGGTGGCAGTCTCTTGAGGGGTCTTTGCAGTTGGGATGCATCTCCACACTTTTAGGTGTCTCTGTTTTGTGGAGGACCTCAAGCGGGGTTAATGTGCTCTGCTTCCCACCTGCTCCGCTGTTGCTTTTAGTTTTGTGAACTTTTGGCTCAGCCCCCTCGGAGGTTTTCCCCTCTCCTGCAGTGCTTTCTGCAGCAACAGCTTTTTCTTGTTCTTTAGTGGCTTTGCTGGATTCTCTGTTGGCTTTACTCGGGCGGTGCTGCATGATTGAGGTGATAAAGTTCTTAACGGCCGTCTCCTGCATGAAGCAGCCTGGAATGCCTAACATGGAGCCTTGAGTCTGACCCCTCCGGGCAAACTGAGTGGCATGCTCTCGTAAATGTTCGTTGTACATCCACACATCAGATATCTCTTTCAGGCACATTCCACAGGTCCAGATACCTGTCTTATTCTTGGCATGTTTCTCCCTCAGATGGTCTCTCAGTTGCTCCCTGGAGCTGAACTTGCGCTGGACACACATGTAGCAGGTCGGAGGTGGCGAGGGGTTGTGGGAGAGTTTGTGAAAGTTCAGCTCGCCCAGGGTGAGGAACCAAGTGAAGCACACTTTGCACTTGTACTGCTTATCTTTGACCTTTATTCCACCAACTTGCCGTTTCCTGCCTCGACGCTCCGTCACTTTCTTGGACTTTTCGTCGTCTTTACTCTCTACGTCGACAGCTGCAACAGGAGGAGCCACTGAGATATCTTTTTTAGAGTCAAAGAACTGAATCTCAGGAAGTTGAAATGTGGTGTTGATGTTTTGGATGTCAATGCTATGGAAGGTTTGGGCATTCTTTGTGGCATTTGGCTCCACAGTGAAGGGGGTGGGGGCAGGGGCACAGGGGGTGGGAGGACAGGGCAGGGTGCAGTTGGCTCTGCTGCTTTATAGGTGCTGGGGTCAGAGGTCACCACCGAGTCTGCATCGAAGCCACTCCATTCAATTGATGCTTTATCAACAGTGCTCTCAAGTGGATTTGAGGGGCTGTTTCCAGCCTCTTTAGCATTCTCATGAACATCCTGCTGATCACTTTGTTTAACATCTGGCAACTCCTTGACATTACTCTTTAACGTGCTGTTGTGGCACATATTCAACATGATGGCATCGTCGATAGATATCGTCTCATATTCACAGCGGTTAGTCTGATTGTCCATGAACATCTGCTCTGCTTGGTTTTGCGTATGCTGATGTTTACTTTGTGTGAAGGTCTCTGAAGGAGGGCAGTCCTGAGTCACATTTGAATCAGGCGATAGCTTCTGTCTTTTGTTTCTTTTGCTGTACACCCTCGGGCACTTTTTCCTTTTTGCCTCCTCATCTCGGGGGAACAACTGTGAGAATGTGGTGTCGTCGTCAAGCAAGGCCTTCAGATCGGGGCTTATGTCGGGAGAACTGAGGGGGGAACAATTCAAACAGGAGAGAGGATGCGCCTCATCGGAGGGGCCACCGTTTTTCTCACATTTTATCTCGACGGCTGCCACTTTTCTGAGAATCTCTTGGGCGAGGCTCTGTTCTGATCCTCTCTGTTCACACATCTCCTCCGCAGCTAGCAGACTCTTTCTGGGTTCATCATATTCTGCGATTTTATCCTTGTCTAGAGATAGAGAACCTTTATTATCTGCACATACTTCCCCATTTGCCATCTCTGTCATGCTTGCACATTTAATTTCTTCCGTGTCAGTGATTTGATTTAGCTCCACCGTTTCATTAAGTACATTTGTATCTTTTGTTGGAGATCGGGGAGTATTGTCAGAGCCGGAGTTTGAAGTAATAGGGTGAGGGAATTTCTCTGCTCCAGTAACAGTTCTGTCAGTGATTTTCACCTGGTCTGCCAGAGATTTGCAGAGCTCTTGTGGTCCACTGCTTTTGAATTCAGGACTTATAGCTTTAAGTATGTCAGTTTTTATTATATTCAGGAGCTCATCAGAGAAAGGGTCGAGCTTTGTGTTTGCCTCACTATTTTTGTTCTTTCTAGCTTTGTTGTTCTTCTTTGCTTTTGTTGGCAGCAGAGGGTTGTGATGGCCTATTTCACCCACTGCCACTACATTTGTCTCAGTTGGCATTTCCTCCAGGACTGACTCAGTCTCTGCTGCTTTAGATATGAGAGTGCTACTTGTCTCAGGCAGCCCGTCTATTTTTGTTGGGTAACAAGTCTGTGAATCATTTTTATGTTCTTTCTCTGTGGTTTGTGATGCTTCATAAATGAGCACAGTCCCCTGATGGCTCGACGTTGTGCTCTGCGGGCCGATTTGTTTCTCACTTCTGACCAAATGTTTCATGGCCTTATGTCTCTTTAACCCAGGCACGGTCCTGAAACACATGAGGCAGATTTCACACAGCTCCTTGCCCTGTTGAGTGTTGTTCTGTGTCTTTTTCTGTGTTGTTTCTTTCTGTACTTGGTGCGTTGTTGAACCCTGGCCAGTCTCTATTGTTGGTTGCTTCTCTGATGGGTCTGGTGGAAGAGGCATTTGTTCATTTTCACAGATGACGAGTGGCTTAGGAGTGGGCGGACCATCTGAAATATCTTTTCTGATAAGTGTGCTGTCCTCGGCAGAGTCCTGGTGAGAATCTAGATTCTCTGATTCATCCTTTCTCAGCAGGTCAGCGTGAATATGTGAATTCGCAACAGGTCCAGCTGGATCATGGTAAACCTCCAAGTCTGTCTTTACATCACCAGTTGAGGAATCTTTGCTTTTGATTTCAGATGGGAGACCTAATGAAAAACATGTGAATTTTAAACTCTGCTGGAGAACTAGTGGCTCATCTGATAAATTTAGTTTAGCTGCAGGCTCTGAGTCCAGTGATACCACTGTGTCTGTGTCAGCTTTGTTAAAAATCAGTGCAGGGTTAACGCTCAGGTCACATGGTCCACCGTCATCTCTGGGACTCTGCTTGATGTCTGGATTGTCTTCAGGTTTACTGGCAGGTGAAATTGGTATGTAGTCATATTGATTCAGTTGTGGAGGCTCGTCTGACATGCTGTTGTAGTTGAGAGGGCTGAGCTTGAAATCATATATTGGATCTCTCTTTTCAAGGCCATCTGATGTTTCTGCTGGTTCTGCTGTGCTGGTCACTGGAAGCGGGGAGGAAATGGTGGTTTCAGAGCCGGGGATTTTGCACTCTATGATCCCCAAGTCCAGTGGAGGTGGGCTTATCAAAGAATACTCCATCTCGGCTGTTGCGCTAAGTTGTTTGTCATTGTTTAAAGCCTCTTTGACATTGCTGTTTTCTTCCTTGTTTATGGGAAACTGAATATTCTGAATTGAGCCTTGGTTAACAGGCATATCACCACATTTGCTTTGTGAATCTGCTTCTATGCTCCATTTCTTCATGGGTGTTTGAGGAGAGGCTGACAAAAGAGGGCTGGTTGGTGGGGCAGCATGCAGAAATAAACTTTCTTCTCCCTCTTCTCTGAATGGAGAGTTTTGGTGACTTGCCATGAAATCAATAGGAAGGTGCTCTTTGATGTCCTGAACATTTAAAATCTCATCTTGTTTCTGAAAGGCGAGACCTGTTTCAGGTTTTATTGAGTCATTAAATGGAGCAACTTTGCAGGAATCGCTGTCAATGATGCCATCAGACTGTGAAAGAATCAACAGATTACTCTGTCCCTCTGTGGACTGGGTGTCTTGGAAGGGTGAGCAGTAAGTCTCTGTATTTGTTTCCACCAGTATTGGACTGCAGGGCTTGTCTGTGGTGACTATCTCCACTGACAGATCAGTTGTTGGACTGTAAATCTTAGCAGGGCTGCAGTTTTTAGATGGAGATAGTTCAATCAAATGATCCTGTATTGCTGTTTTAACAGTTATTTCCTCGTTAACACAGTCTGAGCTGTCCAATTTTAATTCATCAGCATGTGATGAACCAGCATTTACAGCATTATCATGGTTATCAATGAATTGTTCCTCAGCTGCTGTTTTAATCGGAATTTTCTCGCCAATGTCTAGACTGGCTGCAGGCAGAGCTGGTGATAAAGGATGGCTGACAGATTGACCAGTGATTCCCTTCACTGCCTCCGCTTCCTCATACCCGCCTGTGGTCGAATGCTCTGGACCGTCACTGCTGTTTTTAAATAACTGATTCACGTCGTCTGCTGCATTACTGTTCCCACCGGACTCTTCAACCACACGTGGGTCATGTGTCGCCACACTTGAGCAGCAAGTGGACTCGATCAAATTGCTATTCTCGGTGATATCCTCCTCTGAAGCGGCTTTAGTCTCTAAAGTCTTGCTATCATTGTTTTCTGTGGGCTCACTTGCCTGTGATGAAATTGGCTGGTTTCCATCAACTGTGGGGTCACTGCTGTTAGAGAGAGATGACTGTGACTCATTCAGAATGAATTCAATATCGTCCTTCCGCTCATTGATATTTGGAGGTGATAATATATTCTCCTTCCCAGTAATTGCTTCCTTTTCGCTGTGATCTTCTCTCTCAACTGCATCAGATGCCTGACATTCAATTTCTTGATGTTGTTGACTCGTGAGAGAGGTGACATTCGGCTCCTTGTGTCCTGATATAATGGGTTCTTTTTTGAATATAGAGTCGGAAATCACCTCCAGGCTTTTCATGAGATTTTCTGTGTATCTCTTTTGTTCTAAAATCTCTTCCTTTGTTTCTGCAGCAGTCTCTTTTTCAGGTTTTCTCTCCACTGATTTCTGGTCACGGCTGAGCTTTGCGTGCTCAATATGTGAGGCTGTGGTGATCAAACTGGGTGCATCATGCTCTTTTTCAGTGAAATGTTCAAGAGCCCCTGGTTCATTGTGAATTGGAGTGTGTGGGCTGGGGTGTCCACCCATTAGCTCAAACTGGAACGGACTGGACCATGGTTCAGTGAAAGGCTCTGAGGGCAAATTGGTCACTGGTACATGTATGGTTTGCACGGGGCACCTCATATCTAGACTAGAGCCTTCGCTCTCTGACTCATCACTCAAACGTAAAGGTGAAAACTTGCTCATTTTCAGCTGCTTGGGGTCATCTTGGGCTAACAAGGGTGGGCTTTCCAACTTAGTCGTTTGCAGCTGGTTCTCAAGCTCATTCACTATTCTCTTTATCTCCAGCTCATCCTCTGACGCGCAGCTGTTGAGATTCGCACTGTAGTCGATTATTTTTTCTGGCAGAGACAAAGGGATGTGATTGTAATCTGGTTTCTTTTCTGATTTCTCAGAGCTGCCTTTGTACTGAGATATCTCATCTGGTAGCACAGGGCTAACTATGAGGTTCCAGTCTCTTTGTTCCAGAAAGGGAGAGAAGGACGACACAAACTCCTCCTTTTTATCACCTGTGCTCTCTATTGAATGGAAACCGTCTTTCTGAATCGGCATATCCGAATAGAGTCCACTGTCGAATCCTGTGAGGTCCCCGAACATTGATGAGGTGTCAAACGAAAGTGGGGATTTCAAGAGCCCCTGTTCCTGTTCCAGGGGGTAGGGCATGAGGTGGAGCGTATCTTTTTGTATCAACGGGCCTTGGCTTTCAGTCGGAGATAGGCACACCTCATCCATCAAAGAGGTGCAAAGAGATGCAGGCTTGTGAGCGTCTAGGTCATTGACTAAAGTAATGGCCTCTTTCACCATGCAGACACTGTCACTCTGTTTTTCAAATGTGCTACTGTCTGATAGCGCCGGCTGTGTGGCTTGGGGCCCCTCGCTTCTTTTGCCCTTTGTGTTGTCAATATTGAAATCAGTTTCTTTGTTGATGGAGGGGGAGTGTGAATCAAACTGTAGTGGCTTGCTATCTGTGCTGCTACACAGTGCTGGTTCCTCTTTGGGGCTCAGTTTGTCTGTTCTCTGTAGGGTGTTTCTCTCTGAACTGACTGCTTCTTTTCTGGGAGACACCAGCTTCTCTCTTGATTTTGTGTGAGAGCTTCTGCCTTTTTCAGAGTTTTTGATTGTGTCGTTTGCTTTTTGTGAGGATGATACCGGATCAGCGACTTCTGCATTTGCACGATTCTTCTTTGGATCCTCTGTGCTGTCTTTGTTATCCGACAGAATGGCTTTGTCAGTGTTATAATTCTTGACAGATTTGGTGAATGTCAGTGCTAGTGTGCTGGACTCTTTACTTAACTTCTGCGGGGAGGACCTTTCATTGGTTTTCTGCTCTGGAGACTCTTTCTTTTTGATGTCTGTCTTCTTCTCACAGTCGGAGTCAGTGCGGTCAGTGCTTTTGGGGCTGTTGATACTATCGCTTGAAACACTCACAGATGTGCTGAGTTCACTGCTTGTGGATGACCTGCTACCCCTCCTCCTGAGTCTCTGGTGAGAGCCGTGTTTCTCAGGCGAGAGAGAAACCTCCTCGCTTTTTTTCACCTCAAAGCACTCCTTCGACTCGTGCCGCCATGCCGCCTGGTCCCTCTCACTCCTCGCTCGCCATTTACACTCTTTGGTGTATGTATATTTACAGCGACTGCTTTGATTCAGCCGGCCTTGGCTTGCTATCTTAACGGGCTCACATTCATCATCCGAGTCGGAGACGTAGTCGTATTCTCCGAATGCAGGGTTCTGTACGGTGGGAGTCAGTCTCTCCATCACTAAGGAAAACTGGAGGTTTTTAGTACCTTTAACATGGAGCTTATGGAGCTTATTTTTCTGTTGAACTATTTTGTGAATAAGTTCTTTGCTCCAGGTTCCCCCTCCAGTGCTTTTCCTCTTGCTCTCTTTCACTGCAGTTCGTGAGGTCGGAGACGTGGAGGCCTGTGAGGGCGTTGACCCTCGAAGTGCAGAGCTGTCCTGAAAGCTTTTAACGCCACAACGCTCAGAAAACTTGCTGGATAAGAGAAACCTTTGTGTACTGGTGTTTTCATCCTCACTCTTGCACAGTTTTCTCGCCTCTTTCGCTTTGTTGTCTTGTTCCCTCGTCTTCTCCCTCGAGGCAATTCTTGAATTTTTATGAGAGCCTTCTTTTTTTATGTTAATTTTCTCATCTTGTTCCAAATTCAGAGATATTTTCTCAAGTTTGCTCTCCGTGTACTGTTTATCTGTCTTAGGATTCTCAACATCAGAGTCATAAAAATACTTTCCCTGTGTGAAAGACCTGTCATCCTCGGCTGCTTGTTTATTTTTGCTCTCAAAGACCAGGGATTCTTTAGTTTTCAGGCATTGTTTGTTTGATGTTGCTTTGACAGTGGTGAGGTCATCATCAGCGAATGCATCAATAAAGCTACTGTCTATCTCTGCATTGTCTGATTGATATCCCAGTCCATTCAACGCCTCTGTGATGAGGCTGTCTAATTTGGCATCCTCCATTTCCAGCTCAGGGAGAGGGACGGGAAGGTTACCAGGACCAGAAAACAAGTTGAGTTTCATCGGATCATCCTTGTTGTCTCCTTTTGTTTCACTGTCAGACATCAGCTCTCCATTTTTATTAAGGCCCAACAGAGACAGGTGAAGGTCAGACGGGCACCTTGACATTGAAACATTCGGCACAGATGACGCTGCTTTTGCTGGTTCTGTGTGAAACTTTCTGCCGTCCTCCATCTTTGATATGTCTTTGAGGTCATTTTGGGCAAACGTATGCTGAGCACAGTATTGCTTATGGCCTAGAAAGGAAGCCAGGTTGTTGAAATTCTGATCGCACTGCTTGCACGTCAGAAGCACATCTAACTGGTCGAGATTTGCTGCTGCTAATGAGTTTGCTAACAGTTGATGTGCGGAGTAAGGCGGTGGTGGCTGGTGATGCTCCACCCCAAAACTGTCCATGTAACCTTTGTTTCCATCCATAGCAGCCTTTGGATGTGTGCTGTTTTGCAGGTAGCTCATCATGTCGTCTTTGGCTCTTTCTGGTGCGTAAGGATGGTTTCGGGGTGCATCCGAATGAAACTGGTGAGGGTGAGAGCTCAAGTGATCTGAAGGTAACTGTGTTTTGGCTTGGGCCTGGTGATAAAATGGATGAGGGGGCGCCGACTTTGACATTTGACTGTCCTCTGAACTGATGTTAACAGGACTGGTGGATGCTGGGGAGAGGGAGGAGCAGGTGCTACTGGATGCAGGATTATGAACTGGTGAGGGTAAAGGAGATTCATAAGGTGACACCATCATAAGTCCAATAGGTGGGACCTGTAATGGAGGATAGCTGTAGTTTCTTGATGCTGCTGCTGGGAGAGACTGGTTAAGTCCGAAATATACCGCCTTATTTTTGGATTCACATACTTGTTGTGCGTGACTCATCTCTACTTTAAAAGTTGAGACTGTGTTGCTGCTGTGTTTTACAGTCTCCTGCCTTTGGTTTGAAAATCCATCACTGGTTCTGCTGTTCTGAAATGAGCTGGGGTTTTTCAGGGAGCCATGTTTATGTGATTTACTATCATCCTGCCAGTCAGAGGGCGAAACCATGTAAGCCAATTTTTGACTGCTTATTTGCCTAGATAACTCAATTCTGTTTTGGTTCGGCATTGCAGGGGTTGGCCGTATCTGCTGCCAGGGCATTCTGCTATTTTTAGATGAATTTGGCCTCTGGTCAAGTGCTGGCTGGTTCTGAAACTGAAACTTGTCATTCATATCTGAGTACTGAATAGTGTTTTGATCAGCTGATGAATATGTCTTATTAGGCCCCTCCCATGAGTGCGGTAACCTATTTAGAACCTTATTATTGATGTTTTTATCAAAAGGCACGGAGCCTGTGTGTATGTTACTGACTGGAGGGTTATTAAATGTTTTGCTGGGAAAGTGCATTTGGGAGCCTGGACCTGAAATATTTCTCGCATGGTGCACACTTCCTTGAATGAGTGTTCTTTGGTTGGCAGCTGTGTCTTTGGGGTGACAGTTCCTCTTACTCCCCGAGGTGATGGCTGCATCCCTACTGTCTGTCTGTGCAATAGTGTCTGTGCTCTCAGGCAGGGCGGTCTTCCCCTGCTCTGACTGCTGTGAGCTGGAGCCAGAGCTGTCACTACTGGCTGAGTCTTCATTCAGATTCCTAGGACACTGTATGGAGGATGTTACCCCTTGAATAAACTGGGGGGGTTGAGAATAGGAGTTTCTATCCTCCGGCTGTTGTTCATTACTGAACTGAGTGCTGTTCTGAGCAACGTTTTGCCCTTCTCCAGGCGTAAAGGAAAAAGAATTGTGGGTCACATGAACAGAACCGAGCGAGGAGTCTGTAAAGTCTTGGGATTGGGGGTTCTGTTCACAGGGAAAAGAGTCAGAGGTTGATTCTTCCAGAAAATGATATCCATATTGAAATGGAGCGGGCACAAAGGCACTTGCCTTATTTGCTTCTGTTAGGGCAGTGGATTTTTGTGATGACACCCCGTAGTTAGCACCATTAAAAGTCCGTTCAGGAGACTGCCATACGTTAGAGCCACTCAGCTGAAAGTCAGCCAGGATCAGCTGGCTGCCGGGCTGTGCGTTGTTGTTCTCCATGGAGGCAGGCTGCTGCTGCTGTGACAGGGGTGGATGTGGGTGGGATGACGTTCCGCTTGAGGAGCCCAGTGCCTGTGAGGTATAGCTTGGGGAGGTAAGGTTAGAGGAGGCCTCCTGGAAGCAGCGGCTGTAGTTGAGCTCTTCTTGCTGTAGTTCAGCCTCTCTCTCTGGTATACTGGGAACGTGGAATCTGTAGCTGCCCGAGACTGGGCCACGACTGGTCTCCAACTTCTTGGGTGGCGTAACCTTCTGCTGTGGGTATGCAATACCTATTGTGGGGTTGGAGCGTGGATTTGTAATGCTAAGTCTGTACAGCTGCTGCGGGTTGCCACGCTCTGTCTTTCCTGACCGCTTCCCCTTCTCTCGGCTGCGGCCCTTTCCGCTCGGGGACTGGGGGCTGCCTTTGCCACTCAACCAAGTCCTGTCAGTGGCAAACTTTGATCGGTTCTGCAGTGACCTGAAGTCAATTTTCCCAGTCTGCTGTGGCCGTATGACAGCCTCACGCTGCTGAGGACAGTCCCTTCCCTTCTCTAGTTTTTCAGCTTTGGCCCCTCTGCTGCCGGCTCTGGCCTCAGTGCCTGTGCTTGAAAAGTGCTCTGAAGACTCCTTTGTGGTTTTGTCACTCTGCTGTTCCAGCGCTGTCCCTTCATCCTGCAGTTTGGACTCAGCGGCCAGCTCTTTGACAGCATGCAATCGCTGAGTCTCTCCTGCCATGGTGCACAATGGCGTGCTGTGAAGGCCTGGTCCTCAGAAGTGCTATCTGGGAGGCAGGGACATTGTCTTCTGGGTGGTATGAATCAGTAAACGTCCAGTGGCAGGGACTGCAGGGACAGGGCTGCTTGCTGCAGGCTCATCTCTTCACTTTCATTGTGAACCGCTGATCTGGCACCAGAGCAAAGCAGGCCTGGAAGGAAAAGAGAACAGAGAGGATCAGATGTCAAGCTTTTACAGTTTAATTAAGAGATAATAATAGAAGTAATTTCATTATGTGCTTCTGTGCAAACATGCAAGCAAAGCATTTAACACCATTCATAAAAGAATAATGTTTTTTTTTAAGTAAGCACACACACACACACACACACACACACACACACACACACACACACACACACACAAAGACATTCATTTTTCAGTCCATGTATGAGATTCAATGCAGTACTAATATTAATACTTTCCGCCAGCAGAGGGCACTGTTGCAGCATGTCACCATGGTGCTGTCACTGCACAAAGAGCCAGTGTAATCAATGGGGAATTTCAAAATACTGCCAAACTCATACTCCAACTCTTGGAGGTACTACTAACACTTAGATTCTTTATTCCTGACAACAAATGAGACATTTCAAACAAGTAAATAAAGTTTCATTGGAGTGTTTGATTCCCGCTTCACAACAGTGAACTGACAAGTACCACAGTCAAAATCCTCTACATAAACAACCACACAAAGAAACCAGTAAGGTCTTGAAAGGATGAAGCTCTGTACAGTACTGAGGATGAGAAAAATATAGTACATGGATCCAAAAAGCACTGCCAGTAAATGAATCACAGACTCCTTAAGCGAAGGGACACAATGCCACAGTGTTCTATTGCTACAGAGGGCTGCAGGTTTAGATCATGGAGGAATATCAGGGATTAGTCAGTCAGCCATTAGACAGTGAGAACTGCAGGCACACTGACGTTTGTTGCCTTTCCTCAGGCATCCCAGACACGGCTTCTCAGGTGCCAGTTTACTTTGGCCCTCCACTGCTTTTGCTTCGTTTGAGGTCAGACCAGATGAAACTTGGAAGTTAGCACCGAAATGTAATTTCTAGGCCTGGTTACCAAACTTCCATCCCACCTTCTTGTCTGTTTCCTCTGGCTGTTACTGAAGCCAGTGTTGGGGGTGGCCTAGAGGTTGGAAAGACGAGTATTTAGGCAGAGAATTTAGGTTTGAGCCTCCATCCACACTGCTGAAGTGTCCTTCAGCAAGACGCATTCCTGACAGTTTTAGGCGTGCTCTTATTTCTCGAAGGAGTGAGTAAAAACAGTTACAGTCCAGTATTGCTGTATTAATGTAGCAGATGGAGCACTGTATTGGGCCTTTGCATCAGGTGGTGACTAACCACAGCAGATTGTCACACACACCTACAGCAGGATACATTGCTTCCCTGCACCATACATTTTTGATAAGTTAGGGGAAAGCAGCCACATTTACACTCATGGTGCAAAAAATTGATTATTCTGACACCCAAAATTTGTGTACAAACTAAATTATACATACATTCAATTAGGGATGTGCGGTAATATCTGCCAATATCTAATACTGGCTTTAAAATGAAATATCGGGCAATATTATAATATCTGCTGATAACACAAACCATTTTTTTGTACTGACAAAGTGAACATGAACAAATCATTGACCCTAAGTTGAAGTTTTCTTCTTATTTTGCACAGTGAATGAATATTACATACGCTGAAAAGCATTGTACTTCACATCTCCATCTACTGGTGGGCCATCACGATACGAGTATGCATAATGAGATTTTAATTCCACAACAAAAGAGACTTCATGATTACTAAAGTTAGGTGAGTAAAAAAAGTGGATAAATCAATATCAGTATCGCTTATCAGCCAAATCAGCATCCCAAAATTTTAATGCTTTGATATCAAGCAGAGGAAGCAGCTATGTTTGAGTCTATCTTCTCTCTGCAAACATGCAGTAAATATATCTACCCAAAAATAATCCTCATAAATCTCAATGGAGATATTGTTGTTGGGCCCTCTCAGGGTCTTTTTAAGATCAGCAACAGATGTTTCCATCTTGAATGCCTGAGTGCCCCTCTGCCAGTTGAGGGGTTTACCCTTTATCAGCTAGCCTATGGCAATGCATTCAGTGTATTGTACAACCACATTTTCCCCTTTTTATTCTGTTAGTAAATTACATTGGCTTGGAAGCAAAGTAGTTGCAGAAAATATTCTCTTTGTTTGCAAAAAGACTTCCAGATTATCGCCACAAGTAGAGTGTGAGGCCCCAAAGCCAAACAATGCATGCACTGTGTTAACGAAACATCCACATTTAGGTAGGTGTAGTAAATATGAACTGTAGCACCTGTGCTAACTGACAATGTCCTCTCTAAAACATGCAGTGATAATTCTCGACAGTTAGCTCTGTAGTGAAAGCTACAGGGAGAAAAAAGTTCTACTTTTTTGTTTTTTCTGCAACACACCTAGATTCCTTTCGTGGAGATCCTATCTGATCATCTCGGCACTGAGGTTGTGATAAGATTGCTTGACCTAACATTAGTGCTGATTATCAGGAACACGATGACAGACTGCACACAAATGAATTCTTTGTGAGCTCTGGTAAAATGACCAAACCTCCTACTATCATGATGAAACATGGTCCTGTTCAAAATTAAAAGGCACATAATTTTTTGAGGACATGTTATTTTGCTCTCATAACAGTATAAGTGGAAAAAAGGCATGGTGTTGACTGCTTGACAGTGTAAATGAGAGCCCAAAGCCCCAGCGGAGTGGACTGAAGGGGCTTTAGGCTCTCATTGCTGCATTGCTGCATTGCTTGCTGCAGACATGTGGTCCCAAGGGCAGTTTTATTCAGTGAAATCAGATAAGATGGCCCATAGCATTGCTCTTTGAGTGCCATGTTTACATCCACAGAAGAGTAGCCAATGTGTGCAGATAGCAGCTGACAAATGGAGTAGTGAGATATGACTCTCACTATCACCCAGAGGGATCACTCTCTGCCATGTGTTTCCTTGTCTCATCCTCTGGTCAACCTCCCAGAGGTATTTAGCAGGTTGGGAGGGAGGCTTGAGGCTGAGACCTGGCTGAGTTTAGGCCTGGTTGTGAAAAATCACATCCCCTCTACAGCTCCACAAATTCTGAAAGCCGGAGTGTCTGCAGTTATCTCTGCCACCAGTGGGGAAACTGGTGTGAATGCCCCTGCCAGCATCTCCACCAGAAAAAAGCTTGGTCCAGTTCCGCAGAGTCAACAGTCCTGATCATACATCATCGCCCTGATTGTATTTGCTCAGACCGGCCGATGGGGTTTGGGGCTGAAGATGAATACCTCCAGCAACAGAAAGAGCAGTATGAGGATCACAGGGGCCTTACAGAAGTAGCACCAAAGCCTGAGCTGTCAATTTACAAAGAGTAAGGGGTTATTTATATCCTAACAAATGCCTTGTCCACTTCCCCTACAGCTCTGAGCGGCTCAATAACTCTTCCCCTGCACCAATGTCCTCCACACAGGCCAGAATTACTTCACACAGACTTTACGCATATCAATCCACCAATTTGGTGGCGTCTTTGCTTCGGCTTATGCAGTTTTATCTTGAGAAGTATAAATTGCTCTTGGACTGGGTATAAAGACAGTGTGGTGGTGACAGAATTGCAAGCTGGGCACAAGTTGATATCAAATCCTGTGTGACTGGTCTAAAATTTGTTCCATAAAAGTGAGTTTTAGTGGAGTTTTACAAGTCAATTAAGGCTGTGTGTATGTGTGTGTGTGTGTGTGTGTGTGTGTGTATTCTTTAGGCCTCCTGTCAAATCACCAAGTTTCTCAAGCAGTGGCGCCCCATATGGCTTCACCACAACACCACCCTCATGCTTGAGACTGCTGAGTGTTGAGGAACTGGTGCGTTTGTGGTATAGGTGCACGTGTGTTTTTGTGAACAAACCCAGAAAAGTTTTTTTTTTTCATTACTAACACATTTCTTCCAGAGATGAGGGGAGGGGGTAAAAGGTGCCTGAATGAAAACTCAATTTCCTGAAAGTCTTTTTCCTGTAATTTTGGTGCAGGATGTATGTAGTGTTGGCTTGAGTTAAAATATGCTAGTAGCACGTCGAAAATCTCTGTCGACTCATCACATCAGTGCGCTTAGCTTGTAATTGCTTTAGCAATTTCCATTTTCAAACAGGCCAGAGCTCCATATCGCTCAAAGTCAGTTAACTTAAGAGACTCAGCGTCTCTCTCTTCTGAGCTATTTAACATCTCTGATGATGTGTGTTCTGTAACAGGAGAGCACCCAAAGGTGGCTATGAGAAATGGCAAAAGCAGACCAAAGCAATCAAGATAGGAGATCTTTCAGCGATGTAACATTTGCGTCAGATACCACACAAAGCAGTTAGATCCTGAAGACTCTCCAGAGACACAAAGCATTATTAGAGCCAAGAGAACGGCCGCAGCAGGCCGAGCAATCCAAATCTACAAACAATGGCTCCCTTTATAATAATGTAAATCAATAACTGGCATTAGCAGGAATTTCCCAACTTGTTCAGCTTTTCCAGATGCTTGCTCACTGAAATATCACCACGCAGTCGTCCCAAAGACCACTGTGAGAGAGAGGAGACAGATGATGATGAGGGGTGATGAGATCAGAGGTGGTGGAGAGGAGACAAGAGTAGCAGGGAAGGCCATTAAAGAGTGGAGAAATCATACGGAGGGATGAGTGTCAGGAAGTGAAGGGGTGGTAATCTGCGTAGCCCAGTTGGCTGTGTAATCAGAGGGATGCAGAGGGGGAGGATCAGGTGGCAGAATAAAAGCTGTCTGACTGCTCTCCTCACACCTCTCCCAGCATGACTGGTCCAGCGAAGGGAACGCGCAGCAAGAACGGCTGGCCCAGGCCCATGGTGGGGCACGCCGCCAAAAGCTCGGTCAGCGTGCCTGCCTACTCTTCTGTATTTTTGGAAACATCCATTATGCAAGCAATTTGCCTTTAAGATCTCTGCGCCTATGTCCATTCAAAGGTAGAGTAGGAGGAGAGATATGTCAGCGATGTAAGGGGAGCCCAGCGCACTTTCACAACTGTACCACACAATTATTTATACAGAAGCTGTGGATGTGGATGTGTGAACAGCAGTGGTCTGTCAGTAGTTTACAAACTTTATCAACTTATGATTTACAGATAATTAATGAGTCATCTGTCCTCCTCCACGCTGGTGTCGTTTTGTCAGAAGCCTTTGGAACATTTAAAAGATGCCGGAGAAACCGTCTGAGCACTTCAAATGAAACAGTGAGTGCAGTACTGAAGGAGGCTTGTTATACTCCCCACCTCCACCACCCCTCACCCCACCCTTAACCCAAATGCGGTTAGCTGCGCAGTGGGGAGGATGGAAGGAGTGTATGTGTGTGGTGTGAGTGTGTGTCTCAGTGTCTCAGTATGTGTCTGTGTGCATGCATGTGTGTGTGTGTCTGAGAGGGTTTTGGTGTGTAATTCCAGAGGCTCCCCTTACCCCCTCCTAAGTTTTTCCTCTTTCTCAGACGAGTTTTTTTCTTTTATTTATTTTTTCTCGAACCACTGGATTCTGGACTCGGTCTGTTTCCATATTGCTAACCACAGCATTCCACAAACATGATGGAATCTTTGTTTTAGAGCGTTTAAAGGTTATTTTTTCCTCTTTTTGACACAATTTCCCTTATTTCTGCATGTTAATGGAATATTACGTGTGCGGCTGTGCTGAAAACACGTTAAGTGTGTGATAGGCTTTAAAACATGACTGAGTAGAACAGGATATTAGCGAAAGGGCAAGCTAGACAAAATTTCCTGACTCCCACTTATAACCATGATAACCTTACCCTTAATGGACAAAATCCTTCTTTGGGGTTTTATTCCTCCTGCATTCCTTTTTTCAGCGTATCAATATTTGCTTGTACCTTCTTCTGCCTGGGCCAAAGTATTTGGTTGCCTCTCAAAGTCAACAAAGTCTTATTAAATGTAAGAGAAACTTTTCAATGGAATGGAACATGGAGTCATTAAGGACAGCCCTCTGTAACCTCAAACTTGATTATCGTACTTATGTCTGAGGCTACACTAATTTTGATGAGTGAATACTTAACCCAGAGATGCAAAGAAGATCCCAACGTGAAAAGCTAACCTATAATGGCTACAATTATTTAGAAATCTTGAAGGTAAATGACAATCAATGTTTTCTTTACTGAGCCACACACCTTAAAAAACATCCTGAACTCTCACAGATTAAACATCGGTTAAAAGATAACTGGCGAGAGTGCCATTTTAAGGTGGTCCCTAAGTGAAAAATATTGAATCTGGATGTGGTGTGTGGACCCCCCACACACATAAACAAGAGGTGACGGATGAAATACGGCAGCCTTGACTTTTCAAACAGTTTCTACCACGCACTACAAGGAAATCATAAATCTAAGTTTTAATTGTGCTTCAAAAATAGTAAAGATCACTGAACCGACAAAAAACAACAATCAAAACCGTAGAAAAATTAAATTTCAAGCTCTCACCATTCAAAACTTGCCATTAAACTCTGCCAAGAAAACCTCTTTTAATCTTTTATTTACTGTATTTATAGGCTGACAAGAATCCAAATCCAAAACACATCCTCTTAAAAACACAGTCTGTGCAAAGTTCACTTTTATCTACAGATATGACAAATGTTAATGTTTCTTCAGTCTTTCAGTTCTGTTTGAACATAAACATACATGTGTGCAAACCCCCTCAGGCAGATGCAAGCAGCTCATTCACAGAGCCACAACAGCATCGAGCTTTATATACAATACAATTGTTTGATTCATCTGATTTTATTTTTTTGAAGTATCGCAGTTTTGCAGTCATTCAGGAGGCTTTACTTTACAGGCTCCATTTGATCAGTTTAGGAATGTATAACAGAGGAGGTCATTTTTTTAATGTAAGAACTGCATGTTTTACTCCATTAACATTCACATGCTATTCACTACACGGAAGCCAGAGGCAGTGAAAGCAAAGTTCGGGCCCACTACCACATAGGTGAAAGTCCAGAGAGGAGACTGGGCCTGCAGAGGCAGACTTACAAGCTGAGCGGCCTCAGGGGACTTAACCTTTTCTCACTGACCCGACACTCTCCCTCCCATGAATCAATGAACAAACGCACCTAAGACAAACATGCACGGGCAAGCTGGGCTGCAGATAACTGTGTCCTTGTGTCACTACTGTAACCCCACATGTTTTGACAGAAGCATCTCCGTCCTCATACGTAATGCACAAATGGCAAAAAACTTATTCAGCAATTACACATGTTCCTATTTCTGCAGCATAACTAAGGATGCATTGTCACAAAAGCTCAGTGATGATTTTAAAAGGAGGCATGAAAAGGCTGGTGCTTCACAGTAATGTTTTGAACAGGCAGGAAACTCTATATTCTGCTGCAAAAAAAAAAAAAAAAATGAAATGCAAACCTACCAGCATCTGGAATTTTAAGCATTTCATGTGTTAAATAGATAAGTTACAAGTACAGCACAGACCATATAAAGTTTAATCTTGTTAAAATAAACGTGACAGCTTGGCTGAATTTGTTTCTCATGTACACAGCTGTGACTCTGCATGCTTTAGGGCTGATGAGCCTCTGTATCACCTGGTGATGTATGTTTTTTTGTATGACAAGTGGACATGTGGAAGGCTCTTTGCCTTTTGAGTGAAATTTGGGAAGAATTATTTTGAAGTGTGACTCTGGCAGGTCAAGAGTGGCTGAAATCCATCATCAAATATCAGGACAGAGTTTGTTTTGTCTACAACAGACCTTCAGGCGTGACTCATAACCTTTCACCTCCAGGTAAGACCTTTGCTTGTAAGACTTAGAGGGTGGTTTCTTTGAGTGTATCTCCAGAAGAGGCGACAGATAGTCAAGTTCCAACACGTGACTGTGAAAGGGGTTTTCCTTAAAACCTTAGGGAAAGTAGGCTCCGTAAATGCACCGCCTATGAATGCCAAATGAAACAAGCTAATTCTCAAGAAATACATTTTCACTGCGAGACTTCAGAGAGGTCGGATATACAAAAGCACTACTTGTGAGTGAACCTTTCGTCTAAGTTCATGTTTGCAATTAAGAGAGAAGGAGAGCGTCTCAGGTTTTACACGAATGAGTGCGTGTGAGTACATTCACACATCCAATTTTGTATAATTGCATATATGTGCATCTCTGTGAGTGTGGTTGTGCAGCATTTAAACATGCTTTCATGTATAATTTCAGCATACATTGTGTGACTGACATTCAGTTTTGTAGTGGGTTTTTGTAGAGTAGTAGGTATAATGTTACTGTTGTAAGCCTCAGTAGATAAATCAAAGTGCAGTCAAATTTAACGCTGTCTCGCTGGGCTGGCATACAGACATTTAAATCAAAAGGAGAGCACACCCGTGACAGGAAGTGATTAATTTCCTATAGACTTGGCACCAAGTAATATGTGATGTATGCTGAGTGAAGCAGCTCAAAAATAAACCAGAAGGGTGGGGCAAAGAAAAAAACAGCCTGAAAACCATCATCAGTCGCACCTTCTTAAGTTCCTCTGCTTCAAACCACAGTGCCAGATGCATCGTCCAGCCTCTTTACTTCTCTCCTCCATTCTTTCATTCTCTTTCTCTCTCCAACCCACACGAATGAAAGCAAATCTCTTCAGTTTGGCATTAGGTCACAGGAACTGAGGGGCGGGCCGGAGTTGGCGCTGGGAGGAAATAAAAACATTTGTCGAAGATTTCGGATGAACCTCAGTGGAGCAGGCACATGATTGACAGCCATGGAGTAATTCTAGAAGCTACACGGCTAACTTAAAGAATAAGACCACGAGCTGAGGTTATTTAGAGTTAAGTGTTTGGGTGAGTCGTTTCTTTCTTCAGCGCTGTTCCAGTATGGATGGTAAGAGAAGGGCGGAAAGGGTAGCAAAGAAAAAAAAAACATTGAGTAATATTTTTCTCTCCCTGTTTTATTCTTCAGTCCAATTTGCACCAATGCCAAAATCAGTAGTCCCCTGGCCAATGGCAAAGAGGGAATTCCAGGCAGAGTGTGCGTGAGTCAGTACCAGCATTTTCCAAATTCACCCTGCCTGCCTGCCTGCCTTTAAATAGTCCAAGGAAATGTCCAAATGACCTAATTACGACTCAGGCTTTCCTAAGTAGCCTGTGTCAACGCGTGACATGGAATTCAAAAATACACATAGTGACAAAACAGCAGCAGGACTTTGGTGGCAGTGAAGCGTGCTTTTCATCTGTTTGGGTTTTATTAGTGGGACAGGGAGCTGGATTCTGTCTGTGTCTATGTTCCTCTCTGTTGTGTCTCGCTTCTCAAAGCTTTCCCTGGCCTGGGCAGACCTTCAAAGGCTCACTGGAGCTAAACGATTCGCCAGAAACGGAGATCTGACCAGATCATTTCATCACACTTTAATCTATGTCACAATAACCACAAACTCTGTTTTAGTAATACATTTAACATTACTAAAGTACAATCAAAATACACACAGATCTTCCCACTCTGGGCACTGATGGCCACTCACATACAAAAGCTGCCCTGCCCGAACAAACACCATTAAATAGTTGTTTCTATTTTGGGGCCTCGACACTTTGGTCCACTTTAGCGGCTTAGTAGCGCCTAAAGTAGTGCTTGGAAACAATAACAATGAATCCTGTTCAAACAAAAGCTTCATTCATACCAAGTGAGGTTCAGCTGAGCTGTCATTTAGTGACATTTCAGCAGGATTCTAACTTTATCCTTTTACTGTGTTTGTTTATTTAGCACCGCGGGAGACGAGGTGGTATGCATCCTGCTCAAAACCACTTTATGGTAATGGTTTGGAAATAGCCGAGACAATTAAAGCAAAATGAAGGGGGAAGTGATGGACTCGTTGGAGTGCCTCATATTCCTGCTCAGTGTTTAAAGTCTGTGTTTTGTCGATGGGGCAAATTTGTGAGTGAGACCTTCTTTATTTGCAGCTGCAAAAACTATATATAAATACCAAGGGGGGGATGGGGGGGGGGGCTTGGGCAGATCTGAAGTTCGATAACAGAGTTCAGCAATTCACCTACAACAATTAGATCAACTGGGAAATCCAAAAGTCCCAAAAAAGGAGGAAGGGGAGAAAGAAGGAAGAGGAAAGGAAGTCAAGCAGAGAGGACGCAGAGTCCAGCTCCCGGGGCTTTGAGTGCTGACTGCCAATCTACTTTAGATCCAGGATGGGATCATACAGCAGCTTTCTGGCAAAAGACAGATACAGTTCAACAGGTTCCTCCATAACATACCATGAAGAAATGAACCTGCTGTACACCTGTAGCTTGATCTTCCGTCTCTTATTTCAGTAAAGTAACCGCATTATCGTTTTCATCATTCCTTGCTCTGCAGTAATAGAAGATTTCATGGATAAAAATTGGCAAGCCGTGTCAAATTTTGGCACAGACCTCTGCAGCGCTCTGGTAAACATCTTTTCCTATCTGATCCGTGACTACAGTAGCAGAAGCCCTCTTTTTCCCTTGCACTCCATCCCCTCTTTGCATCATTCCAAACTTTTGTTCCCCCTCTCTCCGTCCTATCTTTTCCTCTCATCTCTCACCTCTCCCTGCTGAGTGGTCCCACGTGGGTGTGGCCTGTGTCTTGCTGTGGCTGCAGCAGGAGGACTACCTGATGTGTCGCTGTGCAGAACGGGACCAAGGGGTCTGCCGTTGAAAAGGGGCTCTGTGCTGCATCTGCAGATCGCCTTACACAACCACTTCCTGCTTCCGACCCACTCCTCACAGGCAACCCTGTGTGCCAAGGCCGAAAAAAGCGCAAACAGAGGGGTTCAGTCCACCCAGGGGCTGAGCACAGGACGCTATTCATCCTCTCCCCTATGCTCCTCCCTGCTTCTCCGCTACAGCCTCAGGATGACTTTATTTTAAAAAATTCACAAATATTCCCCCTTCTGAGGCATTGAGATCAACTGGACGCTCATTCCGTCTTTTTAGTGGTGCTCGACAGACGAGCTGTGTGAGCGCTGCCCCCAGACTGTGGAGGTGAAACGTGCTGGCGTTAGGTATTTGTGCGATGTCTGTCTGTCTGGCACAGCCACACCTCTCACATGTGTCCTGTTACGTAAGAGGGGCAGGAGAGGAGCAAGGGTCATAGATAAAAGGACAAGTTCCAGCTAAGAGAAAGAGTTATGGATCTGCTTCATGGGTAAATGAGTCCTACAGTTTCCTGTGAAAAAGCCGAAATTCTGCATGGGGATCATTACACACTGTAAAACCTCATGTTAATTTTTACTTCTTTTTTTTTAAATCTAGGAAAAAATGTAAAAAGAAAATGTAAGTAAATATAACTATTAGTCTTAATTTACAGTTATATTTTATCTAATTGTTAAGTTTACTTAAGATTTACTTAATTTTTTTGCAACTTAAATATGACAAGTTCAAGCCAATCAATCTTTTTATGTTTGAGCAACTTCAGTAAGTAAGTATACTGTGCTATAGACAGTATCTGTATTCTGCTGGTTGCAAAGCAGTCAGTCATATTTGTATTTTCTTACACACCTTGACAAAACAGAGCTCGCATATCTCCTGACTTCATCATTGGAAAAAATCATCTTCGTGATGATGAAGCTTAGACCAACTTGGTTTACAGAAGTTGCTAACACTTAGAAAGAGCAAGGTGATTTTACTTGTCATTTTTAAGTTGCAACAACTTCACAAAATTAAGTGAATACAGCTAAATTTTAAGCAAAGTTAACAATTAGATAAAGAATAAATTTAAGATTTTTTTAAACTTCAGATTTAACAGTGCTTTTACAGGCGCAGAAGAGAATGGGTGCAGAGTAAAAAAAAAAAAAAAACTCTGAGGGGGAGGGGAAAAGGTAGGTTTGGGGGTCGGAGTAGTGTTGCTATTCCTGGAATGCTCACTTTGTCCCATCTAGACATGGCAACAGCGGGGAGGACAGTAGTGGACTCCCACTGAGTCGGACTATTTAAACAGGGACCCAATGAGGGCCAAGGGGGCAGGGGTATTTAAGATTCTTGGGGAAATGGCAAAGTGGGTAAATAACTCTTAAGACAAACAAACCAGGAACATTAATGATGAGTCTGTCGCTGGACTGGATGTTTTTCCCCTGTATACTGTGAGGGGAGGGGAAACAGCCGGAGCCACAGTCTGTTTTCACTACTGTCCTTGTCGTTTCTACCTTCGGTCATAGGACACTGCCTTGTTTTTCTACTTGAAACACATTAAAACAGCACCCGATACGTCCATTCCTACCAGGGGGATAGAAAAACATTTAGCCTGCCGGCTCCCTGGGCTTCCCCCTCGGATGTCAGCCTCAGATGAGGGTGAGAAGAATGACGCTCTGTACGGCCACTGCAAGAAGCCATTCATACAACCACAGAGAGTGTGCAGCACGGACCCATGGTGGCTGGAACAGAACCAGTACTGATCCAGTCCCTGCTGTCCCAACACCACACAACACCTGTATTGATCGAATCCACGCTGGACAGGACAGCATCACAGAGACAACATGTCCACTGATTCAGCAGGATCACCGCTGGGTCCGACCAACGTAGACAACAAAGCCACTGATTCAACCAGGAGGACAGACTGCTGCAGGACCCTGCTCAATTGGCTCAGTCAACACCTGATGAGAAGGTACATCAAGATGCTCAACTCTCTCCAAGACTGAATCACTACAGCCTGTCAGAAACTTTGCTATTACTGATTGAGCTCTATTAAGGCATTGCAGAGTATCTAACGGAACCGAGTTGTGTTTACAGGACTAATCTCCGGTTGATCAACAAACTCAGTCAACCCGTACTACGGTAAATTCTTTTCCACTAGCTCCCCATTGCCTTTGCCGTGTTGAACAGGAGGCCTTATTATAGGTCAGTGGCAGAGTGGAGGCTGAGGAACAAACCAAAACCCCTGGCAGAGCTCACGTTGTTCCCCTCAGACCTGCTCAGGCTCACTGGAGACCAGCGCTGGAGGCCAGGATAGAGAAAGTGGCTTCTGTGCTTCATCCATGCCCAACCTCTCTGGCTTTGCATGTCTGTGTGTGAGGCGGACGGCTGGGCCAAGCCAAAGAGCGACCCAAAGAGAATGCTGTGTACTTTGGAGTTTTTTTTCTTATGGAAAATACACCAGTTCAGGAGCACTTAATAGAGTATTTACGTAAAATTGACAAAGATAACACAACTCATTCCCTCTTGTGATTTGCTAACTTTTTGGAGAGCATACATGATGAATGAGTGTGATTTATTCCAAGTCCATCAGAGGATGCTACACCAAAACATACTGAAAGCGCTTCTGACACAAGAGTGGCTTAGCGCAGCAGCCTAAGGCACAAGATTAAGAAATCCTCCTGACACCAGTGAGAGTTTACACACATTTTGGCTAACCTTAAACACACTCCTAGAAAATATTCTATGAGCGCATTATTCATAAAAAAAAAGAATTATCAGGACTGTAATTGCAGTTTCATGAGCACGTCTGAAGTCACAGCTGTCCCCTTATCAAACTGGTCTTTCCTACACTTCATCTCTCTGAGTCATCGTGGGAGCCGCCTGATAAGGCCTGACTTGGGCACATCATTTGGATCCTCTTCATGGTGAGGGAAAACAGTATTTGCAAGCTGGAGTAATCCTCTCCTCCATCACATGAATCATACTTTCCCTCTACTTCCTATTTTTACAGCTGCTGCGCATCTAGATCTGCTCAAACGCTTTGCTCCTCGGTGACTGAGAAAGACAAGAAACCCAGAGTGTTCAGGACTCAGGTTCTCACAGTCACTCTGCTTCCTCACACTCTCTGCATAAACAACCGCCAACGATCCCCTCTTGACCTTCAAGTGCACGCAAGCATGCATGCCCACAAATGTATGTGTGCGTGTGAGCATTACGCTCCATGCACATGCATTTCAGAAAAGTCCAATCTGAGAATGAGTAATGAGTTACAGGCTCTGTTTTTCCACTTTGACGTAGCCAGTTGAGTTTGAACCACAGGAGGCAAACTACAAGAACGTGATGCCATATCAGACTGTCACAAAATCAACACTTGGAAAGCATTAAACAAACACTTAACTGCTGTGTTGATAATGGCCATCGCTTGAGTCAGAGACAGGATGCAATATATGAGTCACTGAAGACTAAAAGTTCATAAGGGATGACCAGAAATAATCACTTCTGAAATCAGAGATTACAATAAATCAGGGACTAAGATACACAAAAGTTAAAGACGTGCTTAGTTCATATTTTGATAGGCTGTTTTCACTGTTTTTATTTTTCTCTGTATACTGTTAAAATGATGTGTCAAATTTCTGACAGTTTGCAAACTCACAATCAATAACCCAAATGAAATGACTACAGTGAGCACACTGTAGAGTTTGCCAGCTTTCTTTGCTTTCAGAGCTGTGCGCATCAGTCACATGAAAACATTTCCATTTGCACAAGCCGAGGTAAGGATAGCACACTGTAATTTATGTGTCAACCTCTGTGTGCACGAAATGTGCTAGTGTAGCATCCATGAGCGGCTCTGATGAATAAACCATTTGGCCAGGCTGTTGGGATCGGAAGCCCTGTCACAGACCATTAGAAGACTGAGACAGAGGGGACAAGCTTGGGTCTGTAACCTCGCGCCTTTGACCTCTCAGATCAGCATTGTGTTCCTAATGCTGCCTTCATGCAGCTCTGATAGAAAAACTGCCAGTCTGGGCTGCAGTCTGCTTTTTGCCCTTTTGCCCTCAGTTCAATTTGTCATGCCAGCATCGCGTGCCCAACCATTTGTGTTGGCACAGCTTGCATCTCTGGGGCAGCAGGAAAGCCATTAATCTCGGGCTAGTGGGTCTTTAGGGGCTATGTGAAGACCACTGGTCACCGAAACACACCCTGATCTTGGTCAAAGATGCAGTCAGAAATAAGAGCCATCATTTAAAAATGAAGTCTAAATATTTGAATCCGTAGACACGCACACAAATAAATAAGAACTGTTCATATGTGAAATGTGATTACTTTACGTCTTTGATCCTGATTTCCTGCTCTGTTTCCACTCACTGAGGACCGACTATGTCTGATGTATTTTAAATGTGCATTGGATAAGCCTGCTTTTGCATGCAAGCATCGCACGTCGCAGACGTAACATAAATGTAGGGTTGTTATATCATGTCCAGTTCATCTGCTACTAAATAAATTTAAAGAAAAAAAATATTTTTTTAAATACAAAAAAGACACATTTAAAGTTCATGCACTAAAAACTATGTGGAGGAGTACATATCCAAACACTTCCAGGGAAAGAATAACAAATGAACATATTCCCATCTGATTGGTGTTTTTTCTCCAGAGAGTAGATTCCCTGCATCCCTTATCCATCTCCCTATCATGTGCTCAGAGGAGTGGACCGCCATTAAAATGAAATACAAGGTCGTAAGTTTTGAGGGAATTTGAAATGTTAAAAGCATTGACCAGTTTTAGAGAGCAAAAACACAAATCTCTGTTGTGGTGTTTTGAAGGGTCTGTCAAATAAAATAGAAGACCTAACCAAGGACCTATTTTCTGACACTGGGAACACCTTTCTTTGTATGGCAAGATTGGCGACCACCATTCCCTCAAAGCAGCAGCGAGAGCCAGCGGAGAACGCACGGGGACAGGAGTGAGTGTGTGTAATCATGACTACAGAGTCAAACAGTCAACACTTCACCAGGTCTTCTGCAGTTGGCTTCAATCTAGGAGGAATTTATGAATGGTGTTAGGTTGGTCAAGTACTTAGCTAGATCTGTGCTGTTTTGTTTCTCTCAGACTTCTACTGCTTGAATGACCTCAGTGATGTAATCACTCCACAGACGCCCAGCTGATGTTCCGTTGTTAAAAAAAGAAAAAAGTAATGGTGGTAGGGGGGTTAGCGCCCCTCTTTTAAGTGGGAAAAATGACATCAGAGTAGTAAAAAGGCAACCCTGATAAGGTATGTGACTTCAGTATATTTGTTAGATCTTGCTGTGGACTTTAAGAGTCCATATGCTGTTTATCAGCTATGTTGGGTAATTGCATCGCTGTGATTGTGTGTGCTCTTTATGTCGTCTGGGTGAATATTTGAACAATATGTAACTGCTGGCAATCGTAGTCTCAGTGTATGTCTATAAAAAGACAGGAAACTGAGGTTGCGGTAGGGATGAGGGGATGTCTCCACTAGTCCTTGCTTTAAGGGATAGTTTGTATCTTTTGAAGAGGGTTGTATTAGGTAATTATCTTTAGTCAGTGTCTTATATAGAGCACATATCAGTCAGCACGTCCCCAGTTTGGAGAAGCTGGCTGGAGTGCAGCAAAGAAAAATAGTGCAGGGGGTCAGCAACAAAACATATTTTAGCCACTTAAAAAAAACAGTTTAAATGTACACTATATTTAGAATACTTTCACTGCTTTACCTTGCCATCTGACAGCAATTTCCAACATTAAAATGGCACAGTTATTTTGTTCTCTTCACAGCCAGACTCCACTGAGAAAAGCAGTAATTTGGGCTCGCTGAACGCAAAAGCTGCTGGTTTACTGCTGCTTCGATTAGTTAAATTGTTGTGTTATTGTGTGACTTTGGCATGTAAAGGGGTTATTTCGGATTCAACAAAGTCACAAAATAACACTAACTAACTAACTGATCAAAGTAGCAGTAGACCAGCAGCTCCTGTGTCCAGCAGGCCAAAATGACTGTTTTTCTCAATGGAGTCTGGTGGCTTTGACAAGAGCATAAATGGAGAAATAAAGCTGTTAATGGCTTCTCTGTTTGCGTGATGGCAAGGTAGACTGATGGAAATACTGTTAATATAGTGTTCACTTAAACTGGTATTGACTTTTATTTAAGGGTCTGTGCTGGCAGTCTGGCCACTTCTGCAAAATGGTGCTAAAGTACTAACTAAAAGTAATACGCTGACTATGGATAAGTAGCCCATTGAACCCCACTTTAAAAGAATCAAAAGTATAGCTGAGAGTCGGGTCATTACAGTAGGTCAGAGGAAGAGTGCCGTGAGGTACAGCAGCCTCACCATGTGAAGAGCACAATGAAGCCACCTGGTCTTAACTGTGCCAGATTTGTTCCAAATTGTTCAGAAAGACAAAACCATGGGTGTGTACAGTCTGGAGAAGTCTCCTACCCCTGGGCAAATGGATGTTAGTGAATAAGGCCAAAGATTGTTTTAGTTTCCAAGGGAGGATCTCAACATCACAGAGACAGTGTCTAGCATTGTTAGAACCAGCTCCCCTCTTTTGTACGACTCTTCTCATGAGACTTTGGCGCAAATCACCAAATCCCCACTGAAAACAAACCAGCACTCACCTGTTCCATTTATTTTCCTTTAAGTTAGGGGAAAAACAGCAACAGAAACAGAGATGAGGATGACACATCAGGCTGGGTGGCTGACTGAACTAGGTACAGTAGCAAGTTGTGAGTCAGATGCTGAGACTGGAAAGGAGGGAAGCATTTGAAGAATGGGTGACTATGTGATGTGTGTGTGTGATTCACTGCTTGTGAGGTGAACCTCTCGGAGAAGGGCCATGCCACCGGGCCCTGTAAATGGTCGTCTGTTATTCCACATTTCCAAGCACTAGGTGCTTTTATTGCTGCACCAACACTCACAAAAGCCTTGGGGCCAAATAGGTGTGTAATGGCACTGCATTGAGCCCGGCTGGCTGACTGGCGTGGTGAGAGGGAACAGTTGACAACATAGCAGTCTGATCCACTCAGCAGTCTCTAAGGCTTCATGAACTCATTCTCACTCTCTCGAAGATTCATCTGTACCACATCTTTCCCACCACTCTTCCTTCTCTGCCTTTTTTTGTTGCTCTCATTTCGTTTCTTCCCTCCCACTTGTGCTCCATTTTCCATTTTAATCCCTCCCTCTTTTCTCGTCCCTTTTCTCTTTTCTTTTTGTTTGGTACTTTGCAGCACTTTGACTCCCTCTCTTTGGAGACAGACTCTTTAACAAGCCTGCCCCAGTGGGCAGTAGACAGAGAGGGGAGGTTATTTTTAGATTGCACACAGATTAAAAGTGGAACTTTTTTTTCATCCTTGTAAAGACTCCTCTTCCCTCTCTTTCAGTCTGTAATGGAGTTTAGCATCTCTGTGGGGGATCTCGTGTTACCTCCCCCACACGTACTCTTGTCTTCCCCTCAGCCAGACTCATCTAACCCCCACCACCACCACCACCACCAACACACTCATCCTCTCCAAACACTGACATCATTCGACAGACCAAACTCCTTCCTCTGCCTGTGGGGGCTGTTCAGTTCTGTCTGTACAGCATGAAATGGGTGAGTCTCAGCTCCCGTCACAAATCAAGGAATGGATGAAAAAAACAAGCTGTCAGAAAACACACATCTGCTGCAGGAAAACAAGCCTGATATATCATTACATGTTCCGTGCAGTCGTCCTCACATGACCTTTTCCTCACTATCACATTAGACTGGCACACACACACACACACACACACACACACACACACACTATTAAAAAGGGTGTTAAAAGAATAAATCACATAACTGCGTTACTTATAATTAGGCCAGTGTTTTATCCAGGAGTCTGGGAGGTGACGGGTGAGCTTACTTCAGCGTTTTCCTGTCTTGGACCAAAACCAAAGACTGACTTTTTCCTCCCGTCTCTCTTTAACACACATACACACACTTCCTCCATCATTTGGATCACCTCATCTCTGGCCTGAACCAGTGAAGTGCGAAGGGGAGACATGCCCCTCTGGGTTTTACTAGTCCTACTCTCACTGACCCACGCTGGGGTCTAGAGTAGGATACAGCTCCTGTTACTTCCCTTGAATATGCTCCCGTTCCTTTGAAAATATTCTGTTTTTAGCATTGCAGCTTTTCCCTCGCCCTTAATTTGAAGCTCTTAAGGAGCGGGCGATATTGCGTGGTAGACGGCCTGGCAGGAACCAAGCAGGAAATCTTTCATTAAAACTCACTCAAGGTCCATCATGACTTGAAGCAGTGTGTTAGATATTGAATAATAAGTGACACAGAGCAGCTCTGTTGGAAAGGTTTATAATGCCTCCATCACAGCCTGGCCACTGAGCCCTGGGAAACCAAGCAGTCTAGATAAATCATAGATTAAGGAATAAAAATTTAAAGCTTCTGATTGACAGCTGTGTTTGAAGTCGTCTGCAGGCCTGTGCGTGCTTGATCAAAGATTTTTTTTGTCCGTGATACTGTCACAATGGAGCCGGAACAAAGAGCAAAAGAGTGTGTTGTAAAAGACGAGTGAAAAATGAGGAGAGAAAGTGATAAAGACAAACCAAAGGAGAAAATGAAGTCTAATCACAGAGCGCTCTGGTGAGTTACAGCACATCAAACCACTTTAAATTGCTCCGTCTCAAGCGCGCTTTATTGATGCTTTGGGAGCTGCAGTCAGAAAACAAGGAACACATTTTGGGCTAATTGTCGATCACACGTAAAAATATCTATGTGGGATGTTACTTTATCCAAAACATATGGCATGAGTGAGAGAAGCTGCTCTCCAACTGAAATAGATGTATCCAACTGTTTTACCAAAACACTGCCACCCCCGCTTATTCTTATCCTTCCCTTCATCTCTCTTGCTAGGAAAATCATGGAAAACAAAATGTCAGCAATAATTGTGAACTTCTTCCGTGAAATAGAATAGCCGAGGCCAAGCATGTTATTTCATAAGCAGAATGCACGAGTGCCTCTGGGAATATGAAGGGCCCTATGGCAGGTCTGGCTCCTGCCCAGTCATTTCTGTAGTTAGAGGGAAACCTGATAGTAATACCTCTGCCTCCCCCCCCTTTACTGAGTCTGTCATTCTAGCCAAAAGACGGTGCTTGGACCACAGTGGCAGTCAGCATCACACAGAGCCATGAGGATTTAAAAGGCCCAGACTAAGGTGGCTTTCCCTGCAGCAGCATCAGAGACTCAGGGTCTGTGTTTATGTCTGGACACAAGAGAAAAGAAGTGGCAAAGGGGAAAAGAAGACAGAAAAGGAGTTGTTCCGAAGCAGGGCGGAGATAACATCAGTGCTCTCTGCTGATAGCCAGACAGTCCGGGAGATTCCCTAGCCCCTCTCCCAGGTGTACGCCTGTGTCTTCAAGACAACTAAGCTCCTTAGATGTGTTTAAGCTTCTCAAATAAAAGTACCTGAGAGAAAGAGGCGTTTGTGGTCCAGGCGATGATCTGCCTATTAGGCTTTCTATTGTTAGAAGAAATCTGAAAGCCTAAGGTTTCCTTTTTCAGACCTGCAGCAGGAAAAGCCTTTCTGCTCCAGGGCTACAGAGCGTTTATGTTGTTAGCATACCTGGAGCTGTGCCTCCCGTAGAAAATTTTCTCATTTAGCCCAGGGAAGTATTCCTTCAGTAGTCCTGGCTGCCAAATGCAATGACTGGTAAGGCTGAAGACTAAATATATGGATATAATTCTATCCAAAAGATAGTTCTTAAAAGGACCAGTGTGCAACAGAAATGTATTAGCAGAAATGGAATGTAATATTCATAACTACATTTTCATTTGTTTATAATCACCCTTAACACTTACTGTGTTTTCGTTTCACTGGAATGAGTCATTTACATCTAGACACAGCTGGTCCGCATAGTTCACCATGTTGTTTCCATAGTAGCCCAGAATGGACAAACCAAAAACTGGCTCTTGCTCTATTCACAATTTTCTTGTTTTCACATCGCATGCTCAGACTCCAGCTCTCTGTGACATCACCATAAATAGATGGCAGCATCCAAATCCCAGATATTTTAGCCTCACTTCAGCATAGCGGGGGTAAGTGGGGGCACATCATTCATCTTTATATACAGTACATTTTTATATACAATACAGTTTATATATGTGTAATAGGATTTAAATATGCAGGTTTCCTGTTTATTTCATGCCCGTAAAAATGTTCACAAAAAACCACCAGACTTTATATAGTTACTTTGCACAACTATAGCACGATGACTGTTTTGGAGGAATCCGAGCCATACGTAGCTTTCCAGAGTCAACGTCCTTATGATAATGCTGTCTGCATGAGATGACTTAATATTGTGTTAACATGTAGCAGGACGGCCTTCCCAGGGCTACGTAAACACCACACAACCCAAAGCTGCACAAACCCACTGCAGCTCACACTGACGAGGCCATTGTTAGCCCACTGCGAGTGGATCACTCCCATAATCTGTGAATACATCCGCCTCCACGGTACACTCTCTGTATCTGTTGTATTTACTTTTAACACCACTGCGGCTCACAGGGAGAAGCTGTGTTAGTTTAGCCCAGCTGCACAAGCCCACTCACCAGATCTGACTAAAGATGGAAGCTTTTGAACGTCATCCTTTGAAAAAAAAAAAAAAAAAACTGAAGAAAAAAGATGTCTTACAACTTGCTGAGCAATGTTGGAATATGATATGATGTTCACCACTTCTTCATCAAAAAGTAAATTTGCTATTCTGGTCCGAGGATAACCTTGAGGGCTAATATAGATTAGAAACACACTTATCTCCAGAATCAGTGGTCATTTTCGGCCTCAGTGCTCGTCTAAGAGCAGATAGCATCTCTCAGACTGTCAATCTGATGTCTGACATCAGACAGAGAGTGAAACAGATTGGCAGATGAAGCCATACTCCTTTGAGTACCCTGCTGCTTTAACCTCTCCCATCTGCGTCAGCAGTCACACATGGTTCACATAACAAACCCCTTTCTTCTCCTTGGCAGTTTGGGCTACATGCAAACACGGAAATGAGATATACACTACTGTGCTGAGGTTGAATCTTGAGGGGTGGGCACCAACTTTCTGCTGCAGAGATATAACCAACAGATAGCCATGAGAAACCTCAAGGGGCCGTTTAAACAAAAACACATGGGAGGTGTGTGTATACATGGCTGAACACACACACACACACACACAAACAAACACAAACACAAACAACTATAAATTCTCTCACACATACGTAGATACACATCTCCATCAGCTGTGTTGATGGAAATTACCATCTGTCCAGACTAAAGTCCAGAAAGTAAACTGGGTCAGGCAGAGTAAAATGCGCTATATGAAACACGATTGCTACTGCCGTCACAGGAAGCCAAACTTTGCCTCTAGGACTGTTTTATGTTTAAATGAGACTTTATTTCTTGGATACAGAGATTTCCTGTTTTTGCAATCAGTGAAATAATCATTTACGGCCTGGCAAAAATGACCGTCTGGTGACGAAGATCAGTAAATTTTACATGAACAACCTGATTTAGTGTTTCCCTGTTTGATCCATTCAGATTTACAACTTCCTAAAAGCAAAAGGAGAGTCTGGGATACAAACAGTAAAACTGAATAAAATAAAAGTATCAAGCAAAGTAAAGGTCCATTTCACCCAGCCTGACACTCCCCTCAAATGACAATGTTTAACTTTAATTTAAACTGAAGTTTGTCATTACTCCACCCCTTCACTTCACCCATCTGTACCTCCCATTTCTACAGCTCTGCCACCTGTTTTAGCCCTATAAAAAGTCAGTGTATTACCCTTGAAAAGTGAGTGTTTCGCACTCAAAAAGCTTATGTGAACAAACGGCATCTTTCCCCCGAATGTGTGACAGCATATATTCAGACCCGCCACTCTTTCTGTTTCCTGCGACTTTGCGTCATAAATTCATCTCGATCTGCTCTTGTGTTAAGGTAAATGTACGAAAGTGAGGGGAAAGCTGACATTCAGCTTTTTAAAGCGATGCAGGCCGTCCCTGCTGTAGATCAAGATAGAGAGACCGCAAAAATTTCTATGGAGCTTCTGGCACTAATTGAAGAAATATGAAGCAATCCATCTGTTATTTTTGCCAAAAATAAAAGAAATCCAATCCGGTTTGACAAAATTTGCTTCCAAAATTTAGAATTAATTATGTGAGCTTCCATTCCCACGCAGTGTTGGCCTACATGTAAGTCTCTGCTTGTGAGTGTGTATGCTTGTATGCATTAGTTTAAGTGTGTGGGTGGCAGTTGCGGGAGTTCTTTTGCGCGCACGTGCACAGACATACACACACACACACACACACACACACACACACACACACACACACACACACACACACACTCCCCCTTCCCTACAACAGACTCTGTGAATGTTTGGCCGTGCCAGCTGTCTGAGCTTGAGGCTGGGTGTGGGGTGTATACAATTGTCTGACAGACTGCATGGTGTGTATACACATAGTCATAAACAGAATCTGGAGCGGAAGCACTGATCACCTAGATGTGCTTGACCTTCTGACTGTTATGCTTCACAGTGTTCTCTTGGCCCATACAGCTGGACAAAACCATGGGTGCTGCACTGGACCACAGCCAAAGGAAGTGTTTGTGACCATCTGTGAGTGCATATCTGAGTCAGGACACGCCTGCCAGAGAATTTTCCTGATTTCATCTTTGTTGTTTATGTTCTTACATGGAAGTGAATATCAATTATGCAAAAGTTTGCGTGTCTGCGCATGCAATTGTGCAAACATGTCTGGGTCCAAATCTTTGATGTTGACCACAGTGGCGATGCACTTTAGCGAACTTTAAGCTTGGAGAGCGAGACCCACATTTTTGTGTCAAAAACATCTGCATTTATAAATAACTACTCTCAAAACACAAGAGCAGAATTATATGTGTTATGCCAAAAGTGGGAAAACTCAGTCTGCACTGCCAACTTGTTTGGAGAGGAACTCCCTAAATACCCTTGGAATAAAACGCCAACAGCTATGGCCAAACACCTGAGAGAACAAAACGGCTCACCTGGATTTTCAAGGCCGTCATACCACACAGGTGAGGCAAGCAACACTTTTAAAAACATTCAGGACCCTGTTTTCATAGGATGACAGTTTTACCTTCAAACCTGAGGGATCTACACCTTTGAAACACATGTGGCCGAGACGCTTTCGAAAAACAAGCAACTGAAACGTAAAGGATTGTTAAGGCGTGGACCTTTCGCACGGGGGGGTCACTAGGAGGCCATAGAAAAAGAGAGAGAGACTGTCTGATGACTATATAATCCAAAAGCTGCTTTCCCTTTCTCTGTGTCTGTATGTGCGTGAGTATGTGTACATGACTGAATGGAAATCCGCTCATCGTCTGCGAGCACTTCACGTCATTCCAGCTTTCAACTCCTGAAGGGCCGTGAAGCCACTGTGAACTCCCTGAGCAAACACACTGGAGCATGGAGAGGGAACAGTGAGGGATGAAGATCTAGCAAACATGCCCGTTTGAACCGGAAATATTCAGCGGGGTTAGAGCTTATGGCTGTTTGAACCAGGGACACTAGAGAGGGCCTGGTAAATATATGTGTGTTTGAAGGCCAAACAGTGTTGAAGGCAGAGCTCCCATGGGGAATCTAACAGTAGAGCCTGATAGTCAGCTGCTGCTGATTCTCCACTATGCTGACAGTTTAAATAAGAAGGCACAATAAGCTCAGTCATCGAGGAAAGGATCCGCTCATCTCCACGAAGAAAAGGTGCCATTCCTGACTCCCCTATAGCTGGAAGACAATGGATTCTTTCGCTGCAGAATACACATACTGTATATACCCACACACTGAGAGACAGGGAGAGAAAGAGGTTCATTATCCCATTCTTTAATGGCATGAGGTGCCAGGTTCATTGACTGACAGAGCTAATTAGAGAGGCAAGGAAGTTTAGGCAGCATGTGACTCCTCTGACCCATAAAAAACCTGTCATGTCTCTTGGTTCAATTGAGGGCATCATCTTTTCATTTCATCTAACTATGGTATCAAGTTCCACTCAGTTATACCGTAAACAGCCATAGTGCACGCTTCAAATAAAACCTAGTATTGTTTCTTTGTATGAGTGTCAGATTATTCCAAATAATAGTGAAACTGAGATAACTTCAGTAAACCCGGTGGGCGAGGTGAGATAAAACAAAACCCCAATTTTTTTTCCATCTTTCTGGCTTTTGTGAGAAGTGGTGCCTCCTCTCTGAACCTTTTCAAAATGACATGTCTGTCAACACTTAAAATGAATGTGGTCATCTGTCCATGACACAGATTGCTGTGCCACGGATGACAGTCATCAGTAGTCCTAGACAGAAGCTTTGAAGTGAGACCACAGCGCGCTCCTTTCCCACCCAGTTCTCATGGCTTTTCCCTTTAAATAGAGCATGACATCAGACTCTGTGCAGGTCTACCGGCCCGAGCCCAAAACAAATGTGTCCAAACAATGCCACATCTGGAGCAAAACGCAGGAGTGAGAGGGGAAGAGCAGGAATGTAGCGGAAAAGGGGTTGAAAAAGGGAAAGCGGTCCTAAAGCTGTTTAGCTCTAGGACCCTGGCCAAGGCGTCTGGGGATGTGCCTGAGCTATAATTTACTGGTGATTTCCCTTGCTTCCCTCCCCTCAAAGACCCGATGTCACTACTGCAGACCCAAGCATCAGACAGAATAAATACAGTAATGTCTATTTAAATCTCAGTACATTAAAAAGTCCATTATAATCCACCAATACAGACTACTGTTAAACAGCTACAGACAACGGCCAACTGCTGCATGACTCGTGAGGTGGTAACCCAACTTTAACAATATAATTTCTAAGTTCCAGAAAGTTCAGAGAGAAAAACAATTTCTTGTTTGATCTGGATCATTCTCCTAAATCTTCTGTGCAGATGCAGGAGGAGGTCTTCAGAAAGTCTTCTCGGGCAGCCTGTTCTTGTTGTCACTGTCAGAAGCAATCAGAGCTGCTGGGTCTGCATTCACGCAGCAGAAGGAGCAGAGGAGCAGGCAAATATTCAGGCCAATTTTCTGCCTGTTGGATAAAGTGTCTAATAAACACGTGGCGGCTGATCCAACAGTTTGTCAGAAGACACATATTATACCGCCCGCAATCTGACAGAGATACGTGGATTTATAGTCAAGAATGCATACAATTTACGCAACGATACACAAACATGCATACGTACACACACCCACACACACACAGTAATACACATATATATATCAGTCTGCGAGTCTGCGAGGGGATGTGTGTGGGAGCTCAGGGGGCTCTTTAGATTGAAGGTGTGACCTGACAAACAGAGACGTACGGTAGGATGGAAACTATGCTTAATGTGTCCTGTTTGAAGAGGAGGACACAGATAGGGAGGAATAGGAGGAGTGGAAGGAGGTGGGGAAAGAGCTCAAATGATGGAACCAGAGGGACTCTCCTCTCCCACAAGTCATGTGTTTTACATCTGCATTGCATTGAGCCTGCTAATCCTAAGAAACCTCAGCCTCCGAATCCTATCTGCAGGCTCAGTTCAAGGTGTCTGCCAAGTAGGTGGTCAATAAGAGCTAGAGAGGGCACCAGAGAGGATGGTGGACAAAGTAACTGCTAATTTTGACGCACTTGTTTTATTCTAAAGGGCCTTCAAAGGCATGTCAGATGAGACAATTTTTGCTGCTCAGGAAGCTGCCTCGCTGAAAAATCTGAGGATGAGTAAGAGATAGAGACATGCCTGCATAAGCAGCTCAAGCAGTTCAACATTCAGCATCCTGATATTACACAAGGACCATGCAGCAAACCTGATGCATGAAAAATGCAGGAAAAGGAGTATAAAAGTAAAAATAAATGATTAATGCACATTTTGTCACTGAAAGCTAATTTCACTTTGGAGAGATGGCTATGGGAGACAGAATTCAATGAATAGCCCAGTCGCCAGAAGAAAATGTTGGCATTGTGCAAAACACAAACACATTATTCGCATGTTTCATACATAACAAATCAACATTTATAAAGGGGCGTAATTTATAAGATGAATTTGGCTGAGGGGATGGTGGATGGTGCTTCACAGAAGCGAGACACCTGCCAAGCTGCAGAGCACTGTTCGAGGCCAACAAACAACAAAACCAGTTTTGATTCAGCCAGGTTTTTTAGGCACCACACATCAATGATTGTTAGCAACCTGTCACAGTGTTTCCAGCTGCTTTTTTGTTTTCCATGTTGCTGCATTTCCAACTTGGATAGATATTACCAGTAATTAATTGTAATAAATAGTGCATTCACAGCCAATATATCCAATATCTAAAGCTTAAATAACGAAAAACATGTTATCTGACTATTTAAACCATATACACATTTGCCAGCCATCACAGTTTAAGTCATGACAATCTGTTTACAAATAGCTTAATGTGAAAGAAAGCTGTAGCTAACACCACGGATGGCTCCATCATCAGCTCTATCAAATAAATATTTATCTAATCCATGCCACAGTTTATTTTAGTTTAGCAACCAGACTATAGCTAATTAATTTTTGAGGCATGAACCATGTTGCAAATCTAAACAGATGTGTAAAAACACAAAATCTGTGAACTTGTTATAACTCTTTAACTGACAGGACACATGTGGACACAGAGAGTTTCCGATACTCTTAAGAGTTTGTTTATATTGGTAAAGTTTGTAAATCAGGAACTAACACAGACCTCAGTTATGGTCAGCTGAAACACAAAATGTTGATTTTTAATCATGAAGGCAACTCTTCAATTATGTATTTAAATTTAGATGAAAATTATATGGGTAAAGAAATTAAGGTTTGGCTTTCTAATGTGTTTATTGAAAAAAAAAGAGTTTCACCACAAACTCTGATTTCTTAAAGTTTTAGAGACTGGGAGCACATCTGGGGAGCCCGTCAAATGAAATCTGAGTCTGATTATCTATTATACATTCAAAGCTCATTTCATTCAGGTATGACTAAAGATGATGTCTTTCCACTGTTTTACCTCTTGTTGATGCTGTCCCCTTTTGCTCATGTCAGAGTAGTAACACTTTCCAACTGTTCATTTTTAATTCAAAAGATGGAAAGTGAGAGAAAGAGAGAGCAGTGCTGTTCTTAGAGGCCACGCCATGAATCTTTTTTGCAATTCAGAATGACAGAGTAGTGTATGTTTCCCAGGGGAGTATCTACAGCATGTTGATGCCAGCTGTCAGTAAACTTTTAAGAAAAAAAAGTGTGGTATGGCAGTCTTACAATTTTAGTTTCTTTGATAATTCAACAGTCAGTCTGACAATATGCTTAACTTCGAGCCTTCTAGGATATCTGAAAAGGGCAACAAGTTTATATCTACAAATCACTGCTGAGAAAATGTTTGTTAGTCATTTACTACATCAGTGTGCAATGCACAAGTTATGATAATGGGATGGAATAAACCCCATATGTGTGCTGGCTTTTTTGTCTGTGTGGCCCTAAGTTTATTGCTTGAAATAGGACATTTGTCTAAGGACCATGACACACCAAGCAGTCAGTCGAAGGTCAATGCTGGTGAGCGTCTGTCACCCTAGTTTTTGTGATGTGTATAGTATTGGTATTACTGAAATTACTTATTGGCAGTTCAGCTCAGTGTACAAGAAAAAAAACCAAGCGCAAAAAGCAAACAAACGGCTTACGTCAAGAGGGCGAGAGATTAAAACAAACTTGTTATATAAGGTGACTTTATGTTTTTAGCCAATAAGCTCTTTGAAATTTTTTGTGTTACTGTTCACTAGTGCACAGTCAGTATTTGTTGCTCTTTCAACATTTGTTTGGGTTTTTAATGTGCTAACTGGCTAACTAGCTATAGTGAATCTGTCCTGTGGGTCTTTCTGTTTCCTTTTTTGAATGAGGAACACAGACTAGCGCCTGCTGGTATGAAGACTTATTTTCTCATATTCATCCTTATTGGCCATTGGCTGTAGTCTTTGTGGTGAGTCTAAGTGCAATTTTTGGCTGATAGACAGGCAACATGAGGGGACGCAACAGTCAACCTGCTTCGCAGCTAGTTCTTTGATGGCGGTTTGGTGCGTCTGAGCCTGAAGTCTGGATGAGCAAAGCAGTAAAAGTGCTGCAGAAGGTCAAGACTGTGTGTCAAAGACAAGCTGGTTCAAATGGTTGCCAGGAAACCCCAAAATATCAGAATTTTACAAGTAAGATGCATTTTCATTCACTCACGTCATAAAATTACATCTCAGCCAGTTATTCAACACCATAATGGTGATGATGAAGAGCAGATTAAACCACTGACATCAGTATTATATTCTCAGGTTGAGGTTGCTGTTCAGCTTTCACTATTGAAGTCTAATGAAAGTCAGGAGCAAGACAGAGGTCAGAGGTCGTGACCCTTTTACTCAACATGGGAATTACGGGCTGAATAACCTCCCTGGTCTTATGTAACTGTAGTGACTGGTCTAGTACCTGCTGAGCTTATAATAAACCAACCTTATAGCCATTATCATGCCCCTTAGACACTAAAGTAGATTTAGTATTGTAAGTGAACATTCACTTAGTCACAGTATCTGGTTGGGAGATTATGATTGATAGTCTTTGGTAACATAAGAGGAAAATGCAAATGTGTCTCTCCTTGGAGTGTTATCTTTCTGCTCACACTTCAATCTCCACACACTCTCTCTGGTTACAGTGAGGTCATGCTGCTCACACACACATTTTCATCACAGAGTCCCTGTGGATGTTTCCTTAGAAGACTCACTTTAATTAAGACCTACCAAACCTACTGTTACAAGTGTTGATCTTTCCATATTTCTCTCTCCTGGTAATCATGCATGCATGAGTGTGGTGAAAGTTTGTGTGTGTGTGTGGGGGGGGGGCAGGCCTGTCGGGGCAGTCTAGAGTTACATTAACATGCAGTAGGTAGGAGGTGGCAGCGGGGTCAGGGGTCACGGTATCCTGACAAACAAATGAGCCACCCAGTGAGGAAGTCAACAAGAGATGCTTTCCCCTGAAGCCCCGGGAGCCCTAGCAACAGCAGCTGCTGGCAAACATGTGTGTGACAAATGTGCCATCTGAACCAATGACAGGGTCTCAATCATCACCATATGGGGTTGCCACACAAACATGTCACACAAACACAGCAGAGAGACTGCAGGGGGTGAAGAGAAACAGAGGAGGGGGAGGCAGCAGACACAATAAAAGATAACGAGGCAGATATTGATATGTCAAGCGTTGATCTTATGGGAAATGCAGAAACATGGATAAAAAACTGCTTTAAAGGCTCTCTGGTGGTCTGATTGCAACACAGACACTCACAGCTGAGCAGACAGCTTCATTAAGGTTAAATGTTATGATGACTTCCCCTGTTGGGAAAATCATGAGAGATGCTGCTGTTAGCTGGACTGCAATCTAGCAGGTTTTACTGTAGGGTCTATTTTTGACCAGAAAACAGTCAAATGACAGCCTCCCCCTGCCATTTTATCCCACTTAAATCCCCCTTTAATACACACTGTCCTGACTGACAGACCAGATGAGGCCAAACTGGAAATCCAAACGCACAGCATTGCTTTCTTTTTCTTCTGGTTTCCCACAGAAGAATTTTTATATCACTTTCTATATCCCCCCTGATAATTCTCCTGCGTTCACCTCCAAATCTACGCTGTGTTATACCCACAATGTTCTCAATCAGTCAGTCTGATTCTCCACACTCTCATTTCATAACTGTATTTGCCTCAGCCTTCTGTCTGTCCTCTATCTCGTGCTCTTTTTGTATTTTCCTCTCTCTCTTTCTCTCCCCCTCTCCAGCTCTGGAAAGTACATTCGCACAGTTCAACAGTGACACAAGGACCGTCTCCTTCATGGCAGACCATGCTTGTGTTTTTTCAATTAAGCCGGGCTCCTGTACACTATTCATTTGGGAAACCATAATTCTCATGGCCCAGCAGAAACTAATGGAAAGTCGCTTAGGTTTTTTTTCCGGGAGAGGTATCGGAAAGACCCATTCCCTAGAAGCGTGCCTGACTGGTGGGGATGGAGAATAAAACTGTAGGAACACTGTCTGCAAGAGTGAGGGAGGTGTTGATAGGAGGTGAAGGCCTCACTGAGGGGTATCAGGGTGCAAGAACTCATGGGGTGAATGGGAGCAGGAAGGAGGTGAGTGAGAGAATACAGATGGATGGATTTCCGAGGGAATGTGGATGAAAGTGAGTGAGTCGCAGGCCGGATCTGAATTGCCCAGCGGGGAGGAGGACAGATCCACTGAAATCACTTCAAAGCCTGGTGTCACTGGGCTGCAGATGAGTACAGACTGTCTCCTGTCCTTTTTTATTTACAGGGATGAGCCCCAATAGCCTGTTGCATACTTCAGCCTTAAACAGCAATCAACAGTGCAAATAAATATCTCCACACGTGCTCTCTCTCTCTCTCTCTCTCACATACACACACAGGTGCAGCACTATAGGAGATTTAACAGCTCACTTAAAATTAGAGGGTCTCATCACTGTATGGCTGTATATTACACTAGCGCAGACCAACAATAAAAGTCAATAGAGTGACAGTAAATTTTACTTGACAACAAAAGCAATTGTGGAAACAAAGCGATTTCTCAGAGAACATCCACATCCAGTCAGCTGTTACTAAGCTCCTATCCCATAACTGATGTTCCAGCTTCCTTTTTCCAGAACGTCTCAGCCCGTCTGAACTTCTTCCTTGCCTGACCAGTAGAAGCCATTCATCACCATTAACATAAACCTTTCACTGAATGCTGACTCAGTCAGCATTCACACATAAACAAGAAAAAACGTGCAAAGACACACACACATACAGATATATTCATGTGTGCATGCTCACACATTCACAAACACACACCTACCTACTATTGCACATACAGTATGTGCGCGCACACGCACACACACACGCACTCTCAAAGTGGGAGGGACCTACATTGGACAGCCCCCACAACACTACACCCCCCACCACAACAATCAACAGAGACAGACAGACAGTAAAGGAGAGCAGTGAAAGAGAGAGACAGGCAGGAGCAGCACAGGAGGAGGACTCGGTCTCAAGTCTTACCTCAAGAGTTATGCTGTGGAGCCGATACAAGGGAAAGCCTCATGACTGTAGCGGTCTCTCTTAGACTCGGTCTCTTTGTATCTCTCAGCTGTGGGGGACAGGCGCTCACGCGCAGGCAGCGCTGCGCAGAGCAGAGGGGAGCTCGGCACACTTTACAGGCAGAGAAAGCAGTGGAGCTGCGCAGACCCCGGGCCCGTCCGCTCACACTCTGCCTTCTGAGGATGAAAAGAGAAGACTTCATTACCAGCTGCAGACCACGCCTCCACCCCTCCAATCTCCCTCCTCCCTCCCTCCTCCCAAGCCCTCCCTCCCTCACTACCTTCCCTTCCACACTCCCAGCCAGTAGCACGCTCCAGCCCCTGTCCCAGCCAAGAGAGGCAGGGGGAGCAGACTGCCAAAGAAACCCTCCCATCCCGACTGGCTGCCAGTGCTGCGCAGTGCACAGAGAGAGAGGGACAGAGAGAGATGAGGAAGGAGGTGAAGAGACAGAGAGATGGTATAGAGCATAGTGGTATGCCGCAAGCTGTTATTTGTTTTGAATTTTTCTGTATAATTCCTCTGAGTTCTTTTAACAGTTTTGCCAGTGAAGCACCAAAAATAAGTCGGGGAGGTTGAAATGTGTGTGAGAGGTATGGTAGGTAAAGTGAAGAGGGAAAGCTGAGGGAGGGGAATTAAATTTGGACCAAGTGAGTGAGGCAGCAGAGATTCACTTAAGGGGGGGGGGGCAGAGGGAAGGACACAGACAGGCAGGCAGACGGAAAGAAAAACACAGACACACTCGGAGAGAAACACAGAGCAGGATGGGTGATCAATTTGACAGTTTTAGGGAGAAAAGCAAAAAGAGACGAGACATATTTAACCAGGGGTTGTTGGAAGTTCTAATTAAGACTTACTGTATGAAAAGATCACATCAAAAGAGTGAAGAAAGAGAGTTGAGTCCCAGGGGGTGGGGACAATGTCTGTCTCTGAGTGTTTGTGTGTCTATAAACCTGTCTCTAAGTCTTACCAACTTAAACGGCTAACATCGTCAACACCCAAAATAAGGATGACAGTTTTTGTCCATCTTCAGACTGTCTTCCCCCTCCTTCTCATCCTCACTGCTTTTTTTCTTCTTATGCCAAAATGAACTCTCTCCCCATCAGACAGGGAAAACAGGCATAAAAGCACTAGCTGTTTACTGTCTGTAATTATGAGGGGCTGGGTACGCACAACCCAGGCAGGCTTTGCACCCTGCCCCCAGTGCCACCACACACAAACCTAGCTCTACCAAGTCTGCCAGTTTAAACCCAGCCATAGCACAGACAGAGAGGTGCAAAGAAAAAGAAGAGAAGGATAAAAACTGTGACTTTTAAGTTTCAGATCAACTTGTAAATAGAAAAAATGTGTTGGGAAAGGGGAATTCACTCAACTTTAGTGAGACACAGTATAGTATATTCTAAACCACTTACAGTTATGGGTTCACTGGAGGTCAAACTGTTTTGTAGGTTCTTTACAAGAAATACCAAAAATGAAAGTAGTGATTTTCCCAAGAATCTAAGAGAGCTAATCTGCTGGTGAATGCTGTAGGTCAGGCTCCAGTGCATAGAATGACAGTTGGGCCTTGATCCTGCTGAAAATTAAAAAGAGACGTCACCGCAGAGCATCACTACATCCACCAGGACCGCCACTATTGCATATGGTGTCCCGTTTGAAGTACTTTCACAGAAAAAGACAGCCAGGGCTTTGAAAAATGTTACACAAGTTTAAGATAAAGGGGTAGTTTCCTTATTGCTCAATAGGAATAAGCAAAAGAAAGCAGGAAAAACAGTATTCTTAAACAAAATGATTAGGATTGCACAGGATGGAACAAAATGACCCAAAAGTCTGTGTAATGCAGTAAAAGAAGGAGCAACTTTTTTTGGCAGCACATGACGAGGTAAGCAGGGATTATACAGATCTCTGACGATCTCCCACACTAGCATTAACACCTACACAGACCCCCTCTGTGGCATAATGGTGTCAAATTTACACAGGTCCACAAAACAGTACTTAACGTTATGGGCTGCCTTCATTGTAGGCTGCGAAAGCCAAGGCCTGGGATTGGGGCTTGAGTCCGTTGGAGTGGGTTAGTCGAGGGACGGCAGAGAAAGGGGAGACAAACTCATTTTAGTGCTCTTTACTGCTAAGAAACAGTAATCCTCCAAAACCAGAGCCACGGGCAGCCCTTCTGTGGTATTTTACGTCTTTAATCTAGAGCTTTAGTGACAGAAAAAAGCTAATCCAACATCTGAAAGCTGGTGTTTGTTTACTGTCTACTATGTATTCAAGTGTTGTCATTACCATAACCATAGTAAATAGATAAAAATAGCACTAAGTGTCCATATAATAGGGAACATTTGAAGAGTAATGACAGGCTGTCAGCCACAAATAGCAGCAATAGATATGATTGCGTTTCAGGATCTAAATCTGGGATTTAGGACTGAGGTGGAATTTCCTGAGAGGACACAATATTTCTTTCTAGCCACTAGGGGTTGAGTTGAGCTGTAATGTACATACAGTCCATTTACAGACAGGGATGAAGTTTGGTTCTTCTTTCTCACTTTGCTGTCTGTTTGTGTTTTTGGGAGGAGGAACATTTGTGCCTCTTAATTTCATAACTGAGATTACAGTATCTTGCTTTATTTTTTTTCAGGGGCTCTTTTTCAAGAGCAATCCCTCCCACATTTATTTCAGTATTTCATATAATCCGCTTCAACAGTCCGAGGACCCAAACGAAAGCCCTCTTTACACGAGGCTGCACCATTGGGCTGATACAAAGACCCATCTTTACTCTGCCTTTGCAATTTTACACAGAATTAAACAACAGCGGCATCATGCCACTCCAGCGTGTGATTTTAAGTAATATGCCGGCATCCCAAAAGCAAAAGAAGCAAGACCCAACAGTGTCAGCCTCTAAGGTGATACATAAAATACGTGTCAGCAGCCCTTTCTAAACAATAACAAATAATTTGTGGAAATTTTCAGCCGCTGTTCATCTTCTTTAAGTTGGCTGCTGACTGCTACTGACTGCTACTGGCTGCCCAACCTGCTGGGTCGTTCCTCTTAAACTGACACTGTTTTGTCACTGTAACTACCCACGTTGCTGTTGTTGTATCAAAATGTATTACCCCCTTCAAAGAGTGTTTCCCCCTTTTATTGCGTAGCGCCCCCTCGATGGTTAGGGCTAAGGTTTTGATTTAGGTTAAGTAAAAGGGAACATATAGACAGAGAAGCAGTCTCCCACAAAACAACGGCTTAAAGGTGAGACAATTCTGGCCCCCATTTCGCGAACGTAACTGTTATAAAAAATTTACTAGGCGGCACATCGGTGCGATATTCCCGCTTTGACATGCTACACGTGTGTTGAGAATGCCGTGTGCTGCTTATGGCAAAAATCTTTATGTTACAAACAACAGATCTCAATAAGAGGTCTTCAGGCTTGAAAAAAAGTGAACTTTAGCCACACCAGAAAATGAAAAATATCTTCCTGACTGCTTAAACCCTAAAAGGACAACATTAAATATCAAAGTAAGGGAATGTATGGGTTATTATTTAAACACCACTGGGTTAAAATACCCTTTATGCAGAGCAGGATGGGGAGAAGAACAACATCATCATCTCACAGGAACTTCATGTTACAGAAAAGCCAAAACAGGCCGCTGCTGTGATTGGATTTCAAAAGCCACTCTAGCTGTCGGGCATCATACACATTTGGCAAAACAACCACGCTGGGCTGGGCCAACAGTACTTCAGCACAAAATGGAACTTCTTAACGCCAATAACTCCAAGAATAGTTTGTGGTAAAATCACGTAGGCATGCAAGTAATGGCACAACAACTTTACAATAGGACTTAAAGTGCATGCAGTGCAGCAGAGACAACTCGCCTTTGGATGGCAGCTGGAATCATATTAGACTTCAGGATTCAATCAGAGGTTGTTGTGAAATTGAAATTTCACTCTTAACGACCTGAATTGAAAGCAGAGTCGAGGCAGATGGAAAGAGAGGGGACTTTTTGTGTTCTTAACACAGAAAACCTTTGTGAGATGTATCAAAGTGAGGCAGCCTGAGATCGACTCCTCATTTCCAGGATGAATATGGAGATTGTTTAAACCCAGCCCTGCGGCCTCTGCATATCAGGGCACCAGTGGCTTGTATTAAACTAGTCTATGCAAGTATTTTTAGTTCATGCTAAAAAACCACAGATTTATACTTTACCCTTAAGCCCATATTCTCACTTTGCCAACTGTCTAAGGTGTCTAAATGGAGTCTCTCTCTCTCTCTCTGTGGCAGAAAAGTCACATAAAACACCAATGCTAAACATATAAAGTGTTTTAATGACCTTGGAGTATTCTAAGCTCCCCTCGGGGAGTAATACCTGGGTCAAAAAACTAATTAAACTGTGACCTTTCTGGAGGCAACCTGCAGGTAGATATTTATTGAACTACTGTAGAGGTATTGCTAAATATATTCCCTAATGCTAAATATAGCAATGAGAAAACCTGTCTGATAATCACATTCCATAAAGCTACACATCAGCTTCTTTTCTGCTAAAAAAAAAACATAGGGAGACAATATTTAGGAACCAATGCTGGACTTAGAAAATAAGAATGAATCAATGTAGCCATGGCCAGACGTCAGTGGAATCAAGTGTAGTAGTTTGGCTGTATGCCACAATAGTTGGTGCACTGTGTAGTGCACACACAGTCATCACTCTGTGGTAACCAGAGCTGCGTCTTGAACAAGACTTGACAATGAAGTTCTTAACTGCTAAAGAAAAGATCAAGCCTCAGGTCTTGTGTTTTATTCAATAATTACTAGCTTCATGGCACTGGAAGAGTAGTAAGAGTACAGTAACAGTTTTTCTTCTGAGATATAAAAGCCACACTAGCTGTGAGAACATACAGTACCAGGGTCGTTTCGGGTCATGTCACTAGTACACTCAGAGCCTAAATGAAAAGCTTCCCCACTGCCACCCACACCAACAGTCATGTAACTCCTAATTAGGGGAAGGCTGACTGTATTACTTGACTCACTGACTGCTACACATCTGAAATATCCCATAAAAACACTTTTATTAACAACAGGGATCTACAGCATTTTACAAAGTAGATCTATGAGTGTATTGTGCATTTATGCCCTGACCCCAGTAAAATGAGACTGTGGGTTTCAGCTCAGACACAGGTGATGGTGGCTAACCAAACATCCATTCCCTCCCTCTGTCTGTGCAGCTTTTGGGCTCTGGAGCTGCCGGGCTGAGTGGCCAGCCTCAGCTCTGGGAATTTCGCACCTACAATGGCCATTACCAGAAGAGCAAAGCCCATCACACCCTGGTGTGCCATTTCTGACCCAGAAAGCCCAGCGGCCACGAACGCATGCGCTCCCCCAGGGCAAACACGGGGCACCCCAGCCAGTGTAGACTTAGCAGCTTGGCGATGTGTACTCGCCCAGCCATGTGGACCAGGAGTGATGATGTTCCCAGGGAGATAAGGTGTGGGGGGGTTTGGAGCTGAGAGGAGTTGAGGCTGGATCGGGGGGGATAGAGGTGGAAGAGTTAAAGAAAGGGGAAAAGGTTCACCTTTGGTGCATCATCTCCTTGGAGGGGCAAAGTTGAAAAACTTATATATATATGCTTATATATATATAAAAGTCAAACATTTTTTCAAAATAATTAAAATAGCTTTAAGGCAAATTATTATTGCCAGACAAGAACATCTTTATTTAAAAAAAACTTAATTTCTATAAATGGTTCTTACCATGTATGCAGTTTGGTATTGGAGGTGCTCTGATTTCTGTTTGTAGTGTGTTTAGAAAAGTGCTGACCAATCATGATTGAGTGGCAAAAGAACAGTTTGCTTGGAAAGCAAAAGAGGCAGAAGAATTGGCCAAAATTCAATCTAAGAATCCATCAGTGATTATCCGATGACTATTCAGCTTTTAATTAGCTTTAGCTAATTAGCCCCTCCACCACTGCAACCTCAACATCTCTACTTTCTGCATCACTACATATAGGGCACACAACTCCTTATGTTGCCCCTGAATTATGGCAAGCGTTCATCATTGAAAATGGGTGTAATTCCTTGGAATGCTGTATGCATAGTATTTACAAGATTACCATCCCCTGCATTGAGTTTTTTAAAAATAAGCAACCCTTTTTACAGGAAATGTTCAGTCTACACTTCTTAAATGCATACAGTCTCTTTAAAAAAAAATAAATAAATAAAACTAATGTAAAAAATATGGCTTACAAACAATTGATTTTTAAAATCTGATTAATCGCAGAATTTCAATAGTTAATCGCGATTATTTGCATTTTTTATCACGTTTACAATTCCATATGTTGCATTTCAAAGCAGTTTGCTTTAAAGTCCATGTTGACAGGGTAAAACAATTCTTACCAGTTTCATTTGATTAGGAAACATATGACAGCAAAGAACGGCATGGGACTAGCATAAAGTGGGCACGTCTGTAAAGGCGAGACTCATGGGTTCCCATAGGACCCATTTTCATTCAGATATCTTGAGACAAGAGGTCAAGGGACCCCTGTGAAGATGCAAGAATTAGACCTATCTTTGAAGCATCTTTGTGTGATTAGGTTTAGAAAAAAATAACTCCACTGACATTTGATTTTGCAGACATGGACAGTGGTCTCCAGGGTGAAAGTCCGGAGTTGGTTTGACTCACCCTTCTTCCCCATCCCATGTGGACAGATGCCTTATGTGTGTCGATGTCTGATGCTGAAAGGCCACTGACCTACGTCAGTTGATGTCAGTATTTGACAAACTGGGAGTGGGACCAGGTTGGATGAGGGGTCACAGAAACACATTGACTGTAATAGGTCAAAAATCAGTGACAACAAGTCGTTGAACTACACCATCACAAAGCTCAATTGTCATACCATCGCAGTTGCATCTCATACCAACATGCCAAAGTGTCAGTATTTGACCAGTTGGGAGAGAGACCAGGTTGTTTGAAACACAAACTGTTGAAGAAAAGGATCTTTCTTTGCTTGTTTCATGTCTAATTTTTGTCAAATATTTCTTCATGGAGCATCTTGGTAGCTGAGTGGTTACAGCATACGCCACATTACCGCAATGTACCGTGTTGTTTTGTTGCATGTCATTCCCCTTGTGTCAAACAAAGAAAGAGAGGTTTAAAAAATCTGCATTTACTCAGCACAGGAGAAAAAAGGAGTTTTTATCCTAAAACATTTAAAAACCTCAACCCATTTGCTAATAATGTTCACACAGTGAAAACAAGATAATCACTATGCTGTGCCTTGCTAGACCAGTGTCTCAGGCTAAACTGTAGCTAATTGAAGGGTTACAGACCCAAAATGTCATTTATGCCTGCCGAACAATGATAAAGTGATGAAGTTAAATACTAAGACATATATCAATGTTTCTTCTCTGGGTTTCATCTTGTGGTGCCTTTATTTTGTCTTTATTAAGGCGTCTGGGTTGAAATAGAGAAGGGTGGATAGAGCTGCCATTGAACTGTAGCAGAGCCACAGCAAACCAAACACAGAGATGCCCGGCCCTCATCTGCACAAATAGGCCTTTCAATCCTTCCCCTCACTTTTGTCCCATCAATACTTCACTCTTCATGGAGACCAAAGCCACCAACTCCAACCTTCCCTCTGCCCCCTCAAAACTCACAGAGAGGTGAATGGTTTCTACTGTACCTTCCACCACTCCCCTCTCTGTGGGGCAGAACACATTTTGACAGGCCTGTATTTATGGCTGGCTGGAGTCGTGTTGGAATGAACCATGAAAAGGACCAAAATCATCTTGCTGGATGTTCATTTATATTGAGCGCCGGTCAGCTGTGTGTGTGGCCTGTATAGCGAGAATGGGGCTTGTGTGAGTGAATGAGTGGGAGTGGAGGATTAAGATAAGCCCTCTAATGAGCAACAAAGTGTGCTTGTTATTCTGTGGTTATTATCTGTCTGTATGGATGAAAACGTTACATGTTTTCTCTGTTGAGACTGACATCCTGTCTGGCAGTATGAAGCCAAAATTAATGTTTTTTGTTTTTTTTTAAACTTGTCTAGCTATATGAGTGGGTCAGAAATCTACTTGCCCAATTTTTACTTGCTCCTTTTCATTTTTTTTAAATTCATGAGCGCTCATGAAATAACAACAACAAAAAAGAATAGTTATGTTGTGTCATTTTTTGGACACTTGACTTGAAGCCAATATTATTGGGGATTTTTTTTTTAACTTGTTCAGTCATATGAGTGGGTCAGAAATGACTTGCCCAATTTTTACTTCCCCTTTTTCCATTTTTTTTATTCATGAGCGCTCATGAAATAAAACAACAAAGAAAAAAACAAAGAAAAAAGTTAATAGTCGTGTTGTAACATTTTTCGGACACTTGACGTGCCTCTGCCTTGCTCTTGAACTTGCAAAATACTTAATTAGAGTTTCACCCACATCCTCTAACACTACCCAACTAAACTCCTGTTTCCAGGATAATTTGCTTCAGCTCATAAACTTTGCATTTACCATAGGTTTTTTTACCTGCTGCTGTTTTCTCGCAAGTGCCCAATCAGTAATGTGCATGTGCAACTCTCAAAAGCGTTGAGAAGGAAGCAAAATAGCTCACTCCTTACTTCCGGTGTCAACTTTGGAGAAAACAATGTGTTAAATTATTTTTTACTACTTGTCCAATTGGGCAAGTGAGTTGCTAGATTTACTAGCCTGATGTGGCATTTTACTTGTCCTGGGCAATTAAGCAAACCATTTGTTGAGCCCTGTATGGTATTAAAAGATTATAAATACAAATGCATGTAAAAAAAAAAGTCATTGATCACTGTTATCATTAATCCTTTTCATATGAGCCTTGAAGAGATACTTTTCCTGTGCCACTCAGATTGAAAAGACGAAGATCAAATTCCGCAAAACTGCAATTTAAACTTCAGTCAAAGCTGATGTAAGACTTCGGAAACCTGAGTTGTTTAAATTGAATGGGGTTCTTCCAAATTCACAATATATATTTTTTGTTTTGTCCCATACAGTGTTCCTTGTCTAGGTGTGGTGGAGGGATAGTTACACACACACAAACAGAGGGAATTTTAAATGACTGTAACTTTGGAACATATCTACTTGATTTAACTAACTCGGGCTTGTATTAGTTTCAGCTGGACTTCAGAGGACTTTTTTTCATGGCCAGTATGGACAGGATGAATGATTACTGTGACCAATAACTCTCTCAAACTCTTTCATATGTTCATTGAACATATGGGCCTGTGAATGCTTGGAAAAATGTGAACCTATCCTTTAATTATAAGCACTGTAAACTTTACGCAATGTTAAGCTTGCAATAAGACATATCTGGCCTATAAGGCAAAAGAAGGTCACAGACTTAAAGCAAATGCTTATGACTCATCTAATTTGAGACCAGTGTTGTATGTGTTTCTGCAGAATGTCATTTATAATTTGTTGCACTGAAGCTGCTTGAGGAGTCATCACATTATCTGTTAGAGTGAGGCTAGCCTCAACATATCCTTAAGTGACCGCAGAATTTACAAGAATTCTAGATTAATTGCATACACCAAGTTTTACCATAACAAATACATGAATAATCTTCTTGACAAAGACATACATATTAATCATATCACATTTTGGAGTAGAATTCCAGCACGCACACACACAAGCACACACGCACAAGCTGCATGCATCACCCCATGAATCCTTCACTGTCTCAGTGGGTGTGTGGTAACAATGGGAGCTGGGGTGAGCTAAGGCAGACTTCTCTGGTCCTTCTCCACATAAACCTTTAATATGAGGCCTCCTCAGCACCAGTCGGCCATCTAAAGGCACTGTACCCTGTAATTGACCTTAAAAATACTTTCCGTGGAGGTCGGCAGCCATGTCATTGGCCTTCGGCCCAAGCAGCGGCCGCATCTCCCCAGCCCAGAGGAGCCTGGGAAGGCCTCACAGGGTATATTTAGTGGCCCTGTCCTTTGAGTGAAGCAGGAGATGCAGATAATGCCAGTCTGTATATAAAACCACTCCGCCGCCCACGAGCGGGCCTCTCACAGGCACATTTCCCTCTCCCACGGGGATGTGTTTCCTGAGGTCAGAGGTCGGATATATGCAAGACAGGTGAATGTACAAACACAAGAGACACTGACCAGAATACTCCTCTACTGTGAAGGAGGGGCGTGCCAACTTTTTGTCCCTGTAAGGCAGGCTTGTTGTTGGATACAGACAGTTTGAGTGCCACACACAGCTTTGTCGTTGCATTGTGTTGATGCTGTACCATTCACCAAGCGATACAGACATTTGCCAGTGTGGCTTTCATTTGCCAGTGTGGCTTTCAGAGTTAATATGCATTTGCACAGAAAAAATTGCTGTGATGTATCAAGACAAGTAAGCATGTGCCAACCCGCGATGACATGCATCAAGACACTGCCTGTGTGTGTTACCGTTTCATATACATCAGTCCCACTGTACAGAGTGGGTGGAGGAGCTCCAAAGAGGAGGAAAGAAAACAAACTGATAAATTTGTCTGATGTCACACCTACTGCCAGGGTGGTGTCCAATGCTCTTATTTCATTTCATGAATAAATCAGTGTTCATACTACAACACACACCTCCCACAGTTTAGCTCAGATTGTCCTGAGCAGCTGTAGCCGGCTGACCAAAGATGCTGTGGAGATTGAGCCTGAGCAGTAGTAGCTTGACGTTATTTCATGACAGGTGACAGCAAGCTGTAGTGGCATGAAACTAGAATATTGTTAACATTATTTGATAGAAAGATGATCAAACTATTAGGAGCAGAATATAGAACTTGCAGAAAGAAAAGGAGAAAAAAGTAAAAATATAAAAGTCTCACACTATTAAAACTTTGATGACAAAGGGTAGCACATACTAATGATATCCTGATACACATCAGCCTGCTATGTCAACTTGTTACAACACACCAAAGTCTTTTTTTCCAGCATCAACATTTCAACTTTTCAGAAGTGTAGCAATTTTAAGATATTCAGTATCATCCCAGATTGTTACATCTCCGCTACTGTACACTGACTACTCATTATGTCTGAATGAAGTGTCCAGTGTGTGTGTGTGTGTGTGTGTGTGTGTGACTTGTGTAGCAGGAATGTCCAGTGTGCGAGATCAGCATCCAAACCAATCAAGGCTTTTTTAATTTGATTCGCATAGGCTGTATAACTTTCAACCCACATCTGACCCTTCAGTTAATGTAACCATTCCAATTATGGTTCCAAGAAGTGTCAAAAATGTCCTACTGCAGTAACACACCTAACATGCTTGAGTTTTACTTCTACCTCAGGGACTTCTCTGAAGTGTATCATGCCTCTTCTAAGTGCTGCTTTTTATGAAAACTGCATTTGAACTTCAATATTTTGACAATGCTCCTTCAAATTTTCCTGCCACAACAGATCAACACTGACACTCCTGTCTCCATAAATATTATACAGAACATAAGAACAACACAATATTATGGGTATGGGAAACCATACAAGAAATGTCATAATGCAGAGCTGCTCCTCTGTCACACATACATCAGTTCCTTCTTTGTTTACAAACATAATGCATACACGGTGCAGCTATAAGGAAAATATTAATATCAGATCACTTTCTATAGGCAGATGCTATAATAAACTGAGATAATATTTCTATTTTGATAAGCCTTTGTCCTCTGTTTTTTTAAGATGTTTTTTTTATTTATTGAACACATAAATGAATATTATCTCATATATATTACTAAGATTTATCATCAGTTCTTAATCCACTGTTCAGTTTAGATTCTTTTATTATGTCATCTGGTTCACTACAATTGTAATATGTAAGTACAGATGAACAGTCTTGTACTGTATTTACTGCCGTTGGTATTGGGACTGATGCATGCTCATTTGCTATCGCTCATAACTACTGTAACGTTCCTGCTGCTTTCTGTTAGAGACTGATGTCAGAAGCATGTGCAAGCTGATTTATGTTTTCTTTCATGATGGATCAATGTTGGGGATAAATCACGGCTTTTGTCCTGTCTTGTAAATTTTTTACAGGTGAAAACTGGAGTTGATGTTTAAAGAAACCGCTTCCTTAAGACTGACTGACACACCAACACAATACTTCTCTAGTGTTTGTGTAAAGTGATGCAAACAAATCTTTTCATCTGATCCAAGCGTGTCATTTGAGCACTTTTCACCCTCATCTGACAGGTGGAATTATGCAATCATAGCAACAAACTGCCTGACTTGGTGCCACTGGCCATTGATATTATGCAATAGTCAAATATATCTCTCTTGCTTCTTTGAGGCTCCTGTCTATCTTACTTTATGCAGCGTGCTGAATTTTTTGCATGTCAGCTCTGCTCAGTTATGGGTGAGAGAGAGAGCAGATGGGCCAGTGTTTACTCGCAGCGCGTGCAATCACACCTTTAAATTCCTCAGAATAGCAGTGAGAGAGGTTGCAGTCACTTGTGCCTGCCTCTGCTCCTTACCAGTGGAAACCGAAAGCCTTGGCAAGCTTTAGCCACACCATGAGTCTGCTCCATTCCTCTAACTATAGATTTCATGGCCTCCAGCAACGTGCGCTTGAATCTCATACAACAACCAGGCACTAGTGTGACTGTCTTTAAATCATTCATTCAGTCATCAATCATGCATTCAAATGCTGTCATAAATCAAATGTCCCTATCCTGTATCCCTGATACTTTAACAGGTCAGATCTTAGAGGCTGTTTTGGCCTCTAAACAATACACCAAGCCAGTAAGATAGCAGGAAAGAGGACAAAGAAAAAGAAAGAGTCTCAAAACTTCTGGGTTCTCCTCCAGCGACGCCCCCTGAGTATAAAATCCGAGCCCAACAACAACAAAGACGCACTTTTGATCCGCTGTATAAAAGGATAGCTACAGAACTCAACAGACCAGGGGTTCATGTGCTCACCGTGGTCACGGTGACAGATCTGCCGACCACTCCTTGCCCATCTGGGCTGCCGGTGGCGCTCTGCCTGCTCTCTGAGGACAGCGAGTTCAGACCAGTAATTTAGTTCAGATGAGGTAAAGCAATATTTCCAGATTAATACGAGCCATATTCCTTTAGAACTGTCCTTTCTTTCTTCTTCTCCTTCCTGCATTTTTTTTTACATCTTACATGTCCAAAAACGTCTGGCTGAGGATGAAAGAAGAGGGAGAGAAAAAAACAGAGACATAAAGAGAGGGAAGATGAACAAGTTTTATGCTTTGTGAGGCAGACACACAGGATAGCCAGTAGCAGTGTGACACTATTGTTTCTCCAATTAAGTTTTTGTTTGATCATCTCCTAAAATGCCTAATGATCTCATTTCTCTGACCAGTCGGGGAAGATGTGTGCTTTGCTCTTCCCTTCGCTCTTTTCGTGGTCAGTTTCATGTTATGTACAGTGAATAGATTTAGACACTCTTGCTCATCTATTCATCATTTTCATGTCACCAAGTGATGCTGAATAAGTTAACCAAACCCCTGAATAGTGCTCTGTTGCTCCTAGGCAGGCGCTCTCAATACTAAAATACCTGGAACAGATTCAACCAGCTGTGCGGTACATGTTTAAATATGCTCTATACGACCTTGAGGACTTTTCTTTTTCAGCCGTTTTTCGAGATAAGTCCCTTGATCATAAACTGTATCTACATTTCTCAAGGACTTAATGTAAGCTGCTTCATATCACATCGGAATGAGATTGCTCCAGCTGTGATTAGTCTGGCTTGGCAACAGTTTCAGTAGTTGGGATTCAGGAAGTCACAGCTGTCCCTGTCCTGCAGCTGCTGACTGAACATGTGATGGGCTGCATAATGAGGCCATCCTGATGATACCCAGCACTATAAATCTGTGTGACAGTCAGAGATGAGCATCTTGCTACAGTATTTCTGAGATCTGATAACGGTGAAAAAACTAAGTTAGCAGGAAGAAGCTAAAACCACAGACTAATTGGCAACCCGGGCAGCTGGCTGGCTTTGTTGTTGGAGCAAGGCCAGCTGGACCAATAGCAACTTTGGAGGCGGAGGCTTTCATCAGCTAACCATTTTGTTAATGTATTTGGAAAATTGGAGATTAATCGTCTGTCTCACAATAGTTTCTGGAACAATACCTCAGATCCATAGTCCCTGTGCAGTGTTCCCCATAGTCCTCAATTATACGCCGATGGACATTTCTTCATTTAGTTCATATACAGAGGATGAGGCAAGCCGCCACTTTGGCTGTGGTTCTCGTGGCCTCATAGCAGAAGTATGCTGATGAAGGACTGATGATGGACGTACAGCAATGGCACACCCCAGGGCTGTGATTATTTTATGGTTTCTTATACTAAAGTAACTGTAGAGTGTCACTGTGTTCCTGCCTCGTAAGCAGGACCTCTGGCTTGACGCCACCCTCTAACCAATTCTGCTGATCATTGCCGGGCGAGTAATGAAACAAGAGTTGAACTTCTGCTTCTGCTGCAATGTTTCTCATGTTGTTTCTGGAACGTTTTTCCCCATCCATCTGCCACACTGCATGACTGTGATGTCATGACTGGGCTTTCTCATTGGCTGGGCGTTCAATTGTGCTGTTCACCCGCAGAGCTTCAACGGTACAATTGAACAGCGGGTTTTGAAAGGGAACGTGAAATTAGTGGTGACTCATCTCTGGCCGCTATGTTATTATATCATTTCTTCACCAGCAATGATTTCAATCGATCTAAAGTTCCATGAAATCAGACCAAAAAAGCCAAAAGAATGTGTCTGCATCCGAAAGATGGAAAGATTTTTTTATAACCACATTTCTTTCACATTCTATACATCTTTTAGAGCATTTTAAGTGGGTACAGAAGGTCCAACATGGAGACAAGCGTCACATGTGTAAGATATTTCACAATATAAAATGCCTCTTAACATTACAATCAAAAGTCTATATAGCCTTCTGTCCTTCAAAGCCATTATTTCCAAAACTCTGTAATGTGCAGAGGTGTCATCAGAGACATGTGGGCATTTAAGTGCAAAATAATGTGGAACACTACTGGTTTTACATCATTTGGTTAGTTTTATGGAAGAGAATCTCTTTGAGTGCTGAAACTTCAGAGGCAGCTAAAGTTCAAAGGTCACACTCAACTAAAACTCACATCAGAGGTCTGAGGTTCACTATGGCAATGTCTCCTCACTATTATCCTGCAGATAAATAGACTATTGAAATGCTAAGAGGAAAAGTAGAGGAGAAAAGTGCAGATGAACGAATAAAGTCTGCAATTCTTGCACTAATGAAAGTGGTTTCTGCCATATCCATCTGAAATGCAATGTACTTCTGTAGAAAAACTTACAGCTGAAATATTCATCATAAAATGCATTCCATACTTTAGCTACAAAATGCACTCACCATTAAAAAAAATTAATGTCAACTTCACACACCGACACAACACACACAAAGCAAACTTCCATGGGCTATGCAGATGTTTAAATGATTAATACAGCCTAGAGAGTATGGCACATTACATTTTACAGCAGGAGGGCAAAGGCTTGAGATGTGGCATTCACACTGAAGCTGTCACACTCACCAGTATTAGGGTATGGACACACATAAGTAACAGTGGGGGAGTCACCATCTCTTACTATTGAAATTTTTTTGATGAATGTAGGCAGTGCTGAATCTGAGGTATGGAAAGCTAACATGCAAGTTAATGTTCGCATGCTTGCTGATAACACCACGAAATATTAAGAAATTGGTACATTTCTTAACATTCTTATGTTCCATGCCTGCATCTGCATCTCTAATATGTCAAAAGTCAGACAATATCGTCTGGTTAAACAGGGCAACAATCAATGTCTACTCCCCCCATACTTCTTGGTTCAGGTTGAGACTTCCCCGGGGTTGAAATAAACCCAGTGTCGGGGTGCGTGTGTCAGGAAGCTATTGTTTTATTTGCAACTTTGCTCACAATGAATAAAAGTAAACTGGAGACCAATATTCACCAATTTTTATTATTTTGCTCATGTGTGATCGTGCCCTTAATGCATAGCATGTGGCAGGATTTAGGGATTAAATTTTGTCTACCTTGTATCTTGTAGCAGCTTTTCAAAAAACAAGGCTGGTGCTTAAATGTAAATTACAAGTCTCAAGCCTCTGCGAACAGCACATGAACACCCCACTCATCCACAAATTCCCCTGGTTGTGCTTGACTTTGACCTTGGCGACCTGTAGCTGCATGTGTGTGTGTGTGCCCTGTGTGTTTTTACATCCACTGTTCCTACTGTAGTGGAGGGCCAAGAGACCACACCAGAAGAACAGAAGAACATTGCCTTTATAAACAACTTTTAAATCAACCATTGCCTAGCTGCGGTATTTTTCCTACAGATTTCTAGCCAATAGTTGGGAGCTATTATTCAAGCATTCACTGCGACAGTAGCACATTTAAAAAAGATTATGCAACTGTTCTACCGAGTCATGTCTTAATTCTCTAAACACTGGCAATTTGATAATTGAATTTAGAGCAATGCATCAATATCACAATTCCCAACTGGAGTTTATCTCCAATACATTTTCTCACACCTCTCTCTGATCAATCCAGTCTCCTGGTCTATCTGTTGTGTTTCATCTCACCGCCCTCTGCTATAGTATGTGTGCTGAATGTATGGCTTGGACCTGTATGTCACATGAGCTGCACATTTCTGTTGAGGTAGCTAGCCAGTGCACGTTTAGCCTGGCGGAATGCAGCCTTGCATTGCTGAGCTCGGCTGAGATTTATGTGACTGCTGTGGGGTGTGCATGTGGCTAGCAGATGGTGGCATCCTACTCTTCTTTCCTCCCTCGGCACATTGCTGCTTACTCAATCCCACCACCACGTCCCTATCTGCTGCTCCTTCCCTCTGTTACATCTGCCACCATTCAGTCTCTGACACTTCAATGCTTCAGGCTTGAAGTCAAAGCTCTCATGTTCAGTTGTAGTTTCAGCAATTGCAATTTTTCACTTGGTTATCAACACCAGACTAATCTTCAGTACGCCCACTCTCACCACTTTCCGCACTGTCCATTCAACACCACTTTAATGGACACTTAGCACTATCTAAGCTAAAACAACACACACGCTGCCTTCAGTGGCCTTGAGTGTATCTATACCCATACACATGCTTAACACACACTCACACACACGCATGCACAGATCCTCGTAAAAAAAAAAAAACGCTCTACAACTAAATGTTGCAGCCTGTCATTCTTTGGCCATGATGTGCTTAAAGCGATACTCCATCCAAATCTTTTGGGTATATCAACACACACCTTCTTGAAAGGTGGCTGTGGTAGAAATATAGTATAAAAATGTTCATAGAAACTTCTCACACCACACCGTCCATGTTCAGTATGTTCCAAACTAGTGTTGTTAAAAGTATTGGTTCATCAATACATAGCAATGCTGAATATTTAGAGCGGTTTCAATACTTGTTTTCCGCAGTTTTGATACCACCGATACAACTTTCTTCCTCTCAGACTGCCAGCTGATACTGCTGCAGTGCCACTTATAGCAACAATTCCTTTCAGTGACTCACAGTTGTGTTTACCTATCACTCGTTTCAATTACTGCGATACGATACATGCTTTTGCTGTATGGTTTTGTTTTGTTTGTTTGTTTTTGCACTTTATTGCCTTTTAATGTGTAACAGTCTCAGAGGCTTTTGAACCTGTGCACTTCCACAAGTAAAATATTGTTTTCATTATTGAAAAAAACTTTTAGTTTTTCCTAATGTTTACTCCAGTCAATCTGCTGTTCTCAGCTATTAACAGAGAAGTTGGCATTGTCATGTCATAGCCTTGTTTATTTCATCTTTTGATACAATTTTAATTGCATATCGCCAGTGTCCACTTTTCACCATTGTATCGAAAATGGTATCAAATATCGTTATTATTCACTGTATTGTGTCAAAGTTAGAAATATTAGTATCATGGCAACACTATTCCAGTCTTTGCATCACCAAAATATGGCTGAATTTACAGCTTTCATGTTGCACTCTGGCCCTTCGCAAAACTTAGAAGCAGTACCTGAAGCTGTCGGAGATACTGATTCCCATTACAATGCCTGGCAGCATCGATCACATTGCCAGTAATCACTGGATACAACTGTGGTATCATTTCTCAATCTACAACCTCTATGTAGCTACTGCTAATCATGTGGGGCATGCATTTTATGAGACAAAAAAACAACTACTCAGGCTGTGATGGTACTCTTCATTTGCTTCGCTTTTTTGTCTAAACCTTCACATCATCCAGGATAGCGCTGAAGAATAAAAGTAAGTCTGCTGACTCTGATTGGGCTTTCACATCAGATGCCAAAGCCCAGGAATCTGGCACACATGCATCACATACAGTAGAGGAGACATGAAACTGCTCCAACACTGTGCAGGTGTGAGTTTAGAGCTGACAACTAACCCTTTTAAAAAGTGTGCGTTTACAAAACAGGAAGCAAGCAGCTGAACAAAAGTGTCAATAGTTAAAAGTGTCCCATATTAAGAATTAGAATTGTCGAAAAAATAATTTTCTCTGGCCAGCACAGTAGCACTGAGCCATACATAATCTACTGCCAATCAAAGAAACCATTCAGTGAAGACTTCAAATTATATACCAGCTAAAATGGGCATGTGGCACACAGAGCCATTTACACAGCCATAAAACGCTGACCTATGGGAACTCACTGGAGAACATTCACATAATCTAATAAAAATGCAGCCAGTGCTGAGTGTTCCTTCCCACACACCTTGAGCTGGCACGAGTCTCACAGACCCTGTTTATGCGCAGACACCGGTAAACATAGAGATGCAATCAGACAACAACACAGCCATCGCCTACAGATGCAAGTGTTCCACTTTGCTAATCTAATCCCACTCTCAGAGTCTGGGAATGTACAGCTGTGTGGTTTTGTGACACACTGGGCCCCCTGCCATGGGGAGTCACCTCGAGGTGTTCTGAGTCGTGTTTGTGTATCTGTATGTGTGTGTGTGTGAGTTCATTTAGTGCATGTGACCACAGAGCCGCGACCACAAGGAGTTAAGAACTTTTACTATTGTCACAACACATGCATACACGCACAACAGGCACACAGACACAGCAGTGCAACCACAAGTCTACACATGCACACACCCACACATTTACACATGCACCCATACACACACGGAAGGAAACCTAAGTCATATTAGTCACTAAAGTGGGTGATGTTTGTGCATAACACTGCATGGTTTTTGATGTCTCTTTCCCTTTTTCATTCTTAATAAATAAACACAAGATAAGAGCAGAGTGATACTGTATCTAGTTAGTAATGATAAAATATTATTTTATTAAGTCATACTACAGAGCTTAGTCAGAGATGGGATGCAAACTTGGTAAGGCAACCTCACTGTACATCTAAAAACTAAGCTGGCTCATCTCCCACCATGACAGTGATGGGAAGGACTGAATACCAGCCTCCTCAGTCGATGTAAGAGCAGTTTGCTCTTAGGCAGGTTGAGAGGATAATGACTGACCATACGCAGGTCCTTCACACAGAATCCCAACTCTTGCTTTCTAGCAAACGATACAGATTTCCCCACTGCAAACTCAACCGTTTTGAAAACTCATTAGTTCTTACCTCCATCAAACTTTTAAACAATGCTGCTTAAGGCTGCAGGGACTGTGCAATAGTTCCATGATGTGTTTAACAGCAGGGTGTGTGCAATATGTGTTATGTGCAATGTACGTGTAATATTTTTGTTCCCGCAATATAGACTATGTGCAATTTATTAGTGTAATTGGGTATAGCTAGTGCTGTTTTTTCATGTGTTTGTTTTTTTTTAAATATTGAGATAGTAAAAACATTTATGAGCACAGCATCTGAGTATATCTTATTGTATTGTATTGTACTGTATTGTATTGTATTGTGTTGCATTGCATTGCATTGCATTATCGTATCATGTCATACCATATCGCACTGTATCATATTGTATCCTAAGTAATATTTAAATGTGCCAAAAATTCCTAACTAATGCATTAACTCAAACCATAACCATGAGCAAATGTACTGTAATGTCCTGGTACCCTCGAGTTTCCTCAGAACAAGATTAAAAAAGGTTAGGATGATGGCCAAATGGTCAAAGTTGTTGTCCTCCCTCTCATCCTTCTTCCTGTATCTCTGCTTAGTAAGCATACTCCCAATATGTCTTCACAGCTGGGAAAAAGTCTCCTCCATGAACCTCAAACAAAGAAGCTTTAGACCATTTTCTGTCAGAGTTGACAACCTGCTCAATTTACACACATCCACATATTCTATAACATGCTCATGTGACAAACACTGCAGAAACTTCAGCGGCCAAACTGACAAAGTATCCTTTAACAAATATAAAACATGTCTACTAAGGATTACACTTCATCCAGTCATGGTTGAGTGATTGGAAACAGCGTGGAGCTGGCATGAATTCTAAACATCTAGAGCACAGTGAGAAGTAGTGCTGTTTCATATTGAAAACCAAATGTAGGGCTTCAATTGTATACCCCTGCCCGTGTGTGCCTGTACAGTATGTCATTATGTGTCTGCACTGTGTGTGTGTGTGTAGCTGTGCTGCACTCCTTGTGTGTGTTAACTTTGGCCTTATGCCCTCTTCGCATCCTTGCTGATCCTCCATGTAGGAGGGCTTTATAATCTTGAAGGGATTGCATCTAAATCAGGTGAGGCGATGGATGCAAGGATGTGAAGATTGTATATTTTGCCCATCCATAGTAATAAACACAAAACTGGTACAAGAGGTGGATTTGCTAGAACTCTGGAGAGGAATTTTGGGTTATTAAGTAAGTTATGTTCCTTTGAACAGAGCTCAAAATTGCAGTAGGACAGGACATCATTATCTCCACGCCTACGCCCTTGGTTCTCTGCTGAGGTCATAGAGAAAGTCCTGAAATGGGTGAATAGCTAAAGTTCAAAGTTTGGTGCCTTAAGCTCAAACTCAAGTGCCTGCCTGCTCTGAAATGAGACCAAACAATTATATTTACATTCACAATATTCTATTTGCTAAAAAAAGATCATAACTTAAAAATCTGTGCATATGAGAACAATGTTATTCATGTTTTGAGTTCACATGGACATGAACACATAAAAGCAACCCTGACATCAGAGAGCCATTTTCCTTTTTCAGAGATGAACTTTTTTCAATCGTAACTCAACTGTTACTCAACAGTTTTAAATCATCTCTCACCATGTGAAGTAGCCAGAACATAAAAGGACAGGGTGAAACTGGGTGTCCCTTCTTTCTGCAGTATTACCAATGATCTACACTCCAAACCAAAGCAAAAGACATTAAACAAATCCGAACAGAGATTACTGGGGAGGTTTATGACAAGATGAGTAAGAGCTCATGAGAGGAAATGGAAAGAAACGTAAGCCAGGTAGAAAAATACACATTCCTCATACACATTAATAAACTATAGCCCATCTGTTGTGACATACTGGCTGATAAAAGCTGGCGCTGGCATTAAAAGGCAAATAAAAAACTGATCATTGAATGGATTTAGGCAGCCAGAACCTGAGCAAAGTAAATGAGTTCAGATCTTTTGCTCCAGCTACGAGGAAACATTTATCTGAGAGGAAATGCTTAGTCAGGGTCTATGTGATTCTTTGCACACCAACTATGTTTGTGGGCTTTGCAGCCATTTGTTTCTTATTTCCTGCAATTAACTACATTAGCACTGTATTTGGTCGACCGGGGCCTGATGCTCTGATGTCCGTCAGTGAGCAAAAAACAGGAACAAACATCCAAAATTCTCAGCCAGAGAGTGAACACACAACCTGCCGCCCAGTGCCCTGTGCATTACACCCCAAAGAGCCAAATTGCCTTCAGCTGTTTATCCTTTAAAAGCCTGCCTCTGCCACACACTCTGGCTGTTATTGTAGGCCAGTGTTTTTAAACAGCTATTCACGAAGAGTGTTAAGTCTGAACTATTAGACTCGAGTAATATTTCAGCGTTTTTGCCTGCTAATATTTCATGGTAATTCCTAACTGTGTTTTAAATTATTTACATTGTAACAGACCAGTGCCTACCTGCAAAACGGCATTTGGCTAGCTTCATATATTACAGTAATTGGTGTTGAGAAACTAATCAGCAAGTACCTACAAGCCTGTGATTTGATAAATATTTTCTTAATTCATTCCTATGCCATAGGGAAGATATTTTATATTTTGGCCTATTTGAGGGAGCCAATGGACATGACCTGATTACTGACAATGCAGAGAAAATCCTGCAGGAATCTTAGAGAAACACCCTCAGTGTGTCTTTGGCCATGTTTTACATGTCAAAGCATTTTGAGCTGAGTTTTTATTCCATGTTTGACAAATTTTAATCCCTAAGGACATATTGATGTATCCTATTGTTGCATGCATTGATGAACGCAGAGGAGCGAGTGAGGACTCGTATGTGTTGGCTTTGCCTAAATGTGAGAATGCACTGTGTATCTTGCACTGTGTGCATACATCTACATGCACATACACATGCAAGAGGCTGGTATGTGCGTTACTCTGAAAATATTTTTCTGGAGTTGACTTGCCTTTCAAATTAAAAACACATCATATTTAAATTGGCAGTCTGACAATGAGGTTTTCATAGTGACGGCTTGAATATAGCAAAGAACACAGAGTTCATAACATACTGTGATGGGCTGAGCTTCAGTATTCAGGGAAATTCAGAGAGAAAAAAAACAAAAGGGTAGGTTGCACCAGGCAGAGTGAAAGGGGACCTTAGAGAGAGAGAAAAAAAGGAGCAAAAATAGGAAAGAAGAGTGTTTCAGAAAGCGGCGAGTTTCAGAGGTTGTAATTGACTAATGAAAAACACACCATTGCCAGAGCAGACCCACAGAGGCCATAAGGCAGGGAGGAGGGAGTGTGGGTTAAAGGGCCAGAAGCAGGAAGGGGAGAGGTAAAGTGAGGTAAAAAATCTGCAGCGTTGATATGGTTTTCATTCCAGCAGCATTTATCGGGCCATTAAAGAGCTCTATGTACCACTCCAACACTGCTGTCATACAGCTGGACATGGACTTTCTCTCACTTCCCTGCTGTCTCCTTTCTCTGTCACACCCATCGTGTTCCATTTGTCCCACTCCTCCCGCTAAATGCCTGATGTTTTACTCCCTCAGCTATCAGTGACACCTTCAGATTTCTTTTTCATTCAGCCAATGTTTCCAGCGCACTCTAACTTTATGAGAAGCATCCCTTGTCCGCTCCATTGTTCTCGGTGGAATCTGGCACCCTCAGCTCGCAACGTTGTACACCTGGATGCCTGACCTCACTGCCGCCTCCAATCTCATAAATCAATCAGTTCACCTATAAAGGTTTCAAGGGAATACCAGGCTGGTCCCTTGATAATGGGCACATGATTCTGATTGCTGACTGATGGACAAATCTGGTAATTGTTATCATTTTGTTCTGTGACGTTGTAATAGTGCAGCAGCTATCATTCTTATTAAGTCTGTAATCTGCATCGCACAGGGTATAAAGTGTATTATGGGCTTTTTGAACAGATGCTTGAGAGTAGCTTGTCACTCTGAAAAGGAAAACAGACATCAGTATCTATGCTGACGTTCTCTGCAGTCTGACACATAGTTGCATGAACATGCTCACAGAACTTTTTTCAACCTGTCACACACACAGATACACTTCACATAGTGATCTAAGCTTATTATCATGAACACTGACAGACAGTCACACACACACACCACAAGAAAAGGCTATCAGCATTGGCAAGATTTGTGTTGTTCATCACCAACTAAGAGATTCATGATCAGAAAACAAAGACTCCCCAGGCCAAATCACACTCTTACATTGTTGTCTCTTTAACTCAGACATGCTGATGGCACACCTGGCAAAATACAGCATTACACTCACAGGGGGAATGCCACACCTGGCAGCTCTGAGGACAATTTTCCACCTTTTTATGTGTGTGGTAGTTAGGCTGGCACAAGAAGGCAAACTGGCATGACTGAGCAGGTTCCAGTTGCGGGGTAGAGAGGATAAAGTGGGTGTAGGGAGGGAGGGGGAAGGGAAGTGGAGTGGGACGCGAGGGAACCGAGGCTGGGTGGGGGCCCACAGGTTGGGGGCTGGGTGTATTCACTGCAGAGGCAGCGCTGCAGAGGAATTGCAAACATTCCAGGGGGACCTCCCTATCTGCTCTACCTGAGCCCCACCCTTATGTCCCTCAGCCACACCCTGGAAGCTGTTACCTGTGAGCTGTCACCGGTGGGAGTGGAAGCAAAGCAAAATAACCACAATGAACACATAAATCAGTCTGAGGGTGAACGAGAAACAAAGAAGACAAGGAAAAACGTCAGTATTATTGCATGCAGGTACAAGCAGGGCAACAACATCATTGCAGCTACTTCTTGGCATTTAAAGTATATTATTATGCATGTGTGCATTCAGATTCTGCTGAGATGCTCTTCCATCAATTCACTACATCTGTTATCTGCTTCTCATCACTGTCACAACATCTGATGTCTGTTGCAAATACAAATCTTTTACAAAAGGAATTCAGCAATTTTAAATGTGACAGCAAAATGTGCAGGCAGCTCCATGTTGCAGCCAGATGAGTTCGAGGCTCTCTGTCTGTCTCTGTCTGTCTATCTGTCTCTCTGTCCTTCACTAGGTGTCCGCTGCTGACACAGCTGAACAATTTGTTCACAGATCTCTCAGAAACTGCAGGTAAATCAAAAAGAAACAAACACACGTGGAGATACATACATGTGCACCCGCATGCAGTGAATTTCACAATGTGTCTTTTGCTGTGCTTCACAGGGTGATTCACTCACACACCAAACTGTGATCTTGGAAAGTCAAACCTGTCACACATGCTTCAAAGTCTGATCACTGACATAAGGATTGTTTAAACACAGAAATATGAATAGGAGCCTTCATTGAGGTGGATTCAAAGAAAACTCTCTGCTCAAACAGATCCACTGCGTGCAGCCACTTGCTCAATGCTCTAATTCACCCACAGTCATGGTCGCACTCTCACCTACAGACGTGTTTACATATAGGCACACAAATATACATGCACACAAATGCACACTCATGCAGAAGGAAAGCTCACAAATGAGTAAGATATCCTCCCCTCACCTCTCCTTTGAGGGCTGCACAGTGACTCCAAACTCCAATGTGTGAGGTGTGTGTCAGTCTCTCCTCTCCTTGATCTCTGTCTCCCTTTCTCTCACTCACTTCTCAACCTGTAGTCATCGCGTGGCTCTAGTTACGCTCTACTGCAGTGAATAAGGCAGAGGGAAAACGGAGGAGGGAGGGAGCCATAGAGGGACAACTGAGTCCTGCCCATACTGATGAGAGAGGCTTCCAAAAACGCCCTCAGGAGAGAGAAGATTAGAACACTTTGCTCCACTAAAATTTTTAACTTTCTCACCACTGTGCTGTTTCCACCAATGTCTCTTCACCAGGCTATGTTCTCTTTCATTCCTGTTTCCCCCAGCAGCTTTTAAAGTTTTCCTAAGACCACTTTTGCTTTCTTGAGATTCTGCCAATCAGAAAACCAACCGCTCTCTCTTTTTTAATTCTCGCTTTCTCTCACTCTTTCTGCTTTTGCACTGGCAAAGATATTCCTCTCTGGTTCCTTGTCTCCCTGGTGCAGTCTGTCAGTGTTTATCTAAATTTGTCTGAATCCTCTCTCTTGCTTTTGCTTTTGCTCTTGCTCTCTCTCTCTCTCTCCCTCTCTCTCTCGTTCTCTCTCTCTCTCTCTCTCTCTCTCTCTCTCACACACACGCGCGCACGCACACACACACACACACACACACACACACACACACACACACACACACTATTCTTACAGTATCTGCCTCTCTGTCCAAATAGCTCTACTTCAGTCCCTGGTGTGCAGCTGTATGATGAGGGAGACACACCTGCTAACATTAAAGTGTGTCTCTCTGTGTGTGTGTGTGTGTGTGTGTGTGTGTGTGTGTGTGTGTGTGTGTGTGTGTGTGTGGGGCAGGGAGCTCACTGTAAGGCAAAAGAAAGAATCCTTTTGGAGTCCACACCGCTTCAACTGTAGTCTGGTTTCAGGAACTGTTAAACTGAGACTATAAATCTATGGTCTACTGAAGGTATTTAATGGGTGATTCTAAGAAATGCAGAGATCAGCTCATGGATGCCTGACTGCTGCATGTGACACTGTGTAATATGGCCTTCCCAGCTGCAACACGCGCACACACACACACACACACACACACACACACACACACCTTTCACTTTAAGGGTTTTAAAAGCCTTGACACTGTCTTTCCAGAATGTGAGGAATGCACTACACTTATTGAGGGGCGTGTGTGCCCATTACAAACCTACAGGGGCTGTCCTCAGGGGTCATGACCTCGTTGAAGGAAAGGAAGAAAGTGCAAAGAAGAGAAGAGAAAGGTGGCTACATTTTGAATAGGTAGTTCAAGGCAAGCTGGCAGGCAAAAGCCTGTCCTGAATTCCCAGGGATGTCCTCATCATCATCATTACTGCATGCACTCTGAACTTCACACTTGTGGAGAAAAATGACAGGGTCAAGAGGAGAGGAGCATATCCAGTCCAGCTCTTCAGTCATCTTGTAACCTGATCAAGAGTTAAACCAGAGCAGTGCTGACATCTGAACATGACCTTGACATACAACAGCTTTTGCAACACATCCCAGCCCTGCCGGAGTTTGTACTGGAAAACCAGATTAACCCACATTTAAGAGTCATCCTGATGATAACAATCTTCGGTTTGGCCCCAGCTTCATCACCACACATGGGACAACACCGCAATGGTCATCAACCGCATCCTCAACATGCCTTACTTTGTTCACATGCACTCCCCCTCTCTTTTCTCCACTTATAACTTGTTTGCTATAACTTTGCTCCATTTCTGACTCTTTGCTGATCTCTCCCATACTCCTTGGGAGATTAGTACTACTTGAATCAAAGTCATTATAGCCGAAAAGTAGAGCTGAGTGTATGTATGTGATTCAAAGCTCAAATTATGAGAAGAATCCTGTTTACAGGCACGGGGGCCTTGACCTATGAGTCATAGTATGGTCTTTGAGAATCTGGCACAGCTTCCTTCTCTCGGCTGGATGGTCATCCCTCACTCCCCCAGAGTCTTCCCAATTCCCGCTCGTCTAGTTTACAACATTCCCATTTCTCTCTCCCTCATTCAGCAGAATTTCAAAAGAAGGGTTCGGCTCTGTCATGGACCTAAATGTGCTAAGACCTAACAACTGTTCACATATTTAGGCCAGTATCCTGAATGTTTGCATGGAAAGTACACAGTTGGGTGACTGTGGCTCAGGAGGTAGAGTGGGTTGCCTCCTAATCAGAAGATCAAAGGTTCCATCTCTGGCTCCTCCTCCACATGTCTCACTGGGCATGATAATGAACCCCAAATGGCTGTATGGTAGTCTCGGCCACCAATGTATGAAAAGGTAAATGTGACACGTAGTGTAAAAGCACTTTGAGTGGTCGAAAGACAAAATAGGTGCTGTGCAAGATCATTTGTATGATTGTTTATGTTTGCATGTATGGAGATATACCATGTAGAGTACTAAATGCTCCTACAGACTGTGAGATTTTAGCAATCTTATAACTTTAGTTCAAGCTACACTGTGCGACATGGATCTAATAAACTTCGACATCAGGTTTGATGTATGCAGACTGTACAATGACAACACCTACTGAATCACAGGCTAGGATGTATGTCCATCAACATCAATAAGCAAGAACCAAATGTCATCAGCGTGCATCATCCATTTACGCCGCTGTAGTAAAAACAAATATGAATCGAACCCTTGCTATCATGGCATTTCTGTGTGCTGAACAAAATCTGAAGACGAGGGGGAGAAGAAGAATGTGGACACAGTCATGGCTGGTAAAAAGGGACCCCCTTGGCATGCCAATTTTGCAACAAGAGCTTGGAGTCAGTATTTTATTTTATTTTTTTCAGATTATTTTTTGGGCATTTTTGGCTTTATTGGATAGGACAGATCAATAGTGTGAAGGGGGGAGAGAGAGAGGGGATGACATGCAGCAAAGGACTCGAACTCGTGGCCGCTGCGGCAAAGACACTGTCTTCATTCATGGGGCACCTGCTTTATTCACTCAGCCACCGAATGCCCTCTTGGTGTCAGTATTTTTAAGCATTTACTGGCATTTAAAACTGTCAGGCTTATCAGTGTATCATTTCATGCTGCATTTCTATTGGTTGGTTAGTAGATGTAGGTTGTCAAACAGTGAGAATCTCATTCCAAATTTCAGAGTCATGACTAACGATATCGCCATGTTTCTTTCACATTGGTCATCTTTCGTCTTGGAAAACCCAAAATTGCAAAGTGTATACCGGGCTTTAGTCAATGCTGTAACTTGGCTCTCTTGACATGGTTCAAACAGCGTTGGTGTAATGAATCTAATGGTTTTAAGTGTAAAGGTTGGTGCCAGTCCATCTATTAGATAACTGTATATTAAAGTGCTAACTTTGCAGATGGCACTTAAAGTCAGCGGATAATCATTATAATGACAATTATTATTTTCATTAGGATTTATCCTATGAATATCTTCTTGCCCCCATAAATTCTGTAAAAAAATCCGTTCCAATCTGTGTAATAGTTATTGTAACATGTCACTGTTAACTAAACTCTCATGGTTCTGTGAGAGAAAAGGTTAGGAAATCACCAAAATCACCAGACTCCAGCTTATCATCTGGGGCCCATTAATGTCTTTGTATAATCCCATGGCAATCATCTGATAGTTTGTGAGATATTTTAGTCTGGACCACAGTGGTAGACAGACTGACAGTCTCCATCCATGCAGCCATGCTGCTAGAGTGCCTAAACACTGCAAACAAACCTTCTGGGTTGGTCTCTTGGCCAAGTCACAGCTGAAATATGAGGGATGATAATCACCAAATCACCTGATTAATAAATAGATATACCAGTGCACGGTTGTATGCCTCTGCGCACCAGTCAAGTTACACTGACAGTTTACATCCATATCTGTGAAAATATGGATGCTTCACACACAGAAAATTTATACAATCAGCAAGGTGGGCATCCAAGGTCCTTGAGTTATGGTGAAAAACATAACTCAAGGACCTTTCATGAGGTCACTGTGACCTTTGACCTTCGACCACCAGATTCTAATCAGTAAATTGTTTAATCCAAATGGACATTTGCACCAAATTTGAGGAAAAACTCTCTCAAGGCCATCCTTAGATATTGCATTCATGAAAATGAGGCAGACGCAAGGTCACACTGACCTTGACCTTTAAAGACCAAATTTTAATCAGCTCATCGCTGAGTCCACTTGAACATTTGTGCAAAATTTGAAAAAATTCTCTAGATTTTCTTGAGATATTGCATTCATAAAAATTAGACAGATGAGGTCACAGGGACCTTGACCTTTGACTTATGACCACCAAAATCTAAGCAGCTCATTGCATAATCCAAGTGAATGTTTGTGTCAAACTTGAAGAAACTCCCTAAAGGCATTCTTAAGATATCACATTCACAAGAATGTGCCAGGTGGACGGCTGACCCGAAAACACAATTAACAAAACAACTCCTTCAAGAGGTTCTATGTCAAAGACAGAATGTATGCGTGTCTGGATACCATTCTCATCATGGAGGTGGCAGAGCCAGCAGCTCACATTTAACAGTGCCAACTCCATAAACAACAGCAACAGTGCTGACGTAGCTAAAGTTGTTAACAAAGATGGAAACAAAGTGTGGGCACTATGCTTCTGCTACAGCACCATCCCAATATCAGTAATATCCACCATAAGAGGACAGTTGAACGCAACAGTGATTAACTAGCCAGTGAGATACACACATGCACTAACATGCACGGGCTGCTGGACCAGCATACCACAACAAACCACAGAGTGAGTGTGACTTCATTCTCTACTCCTGACACCATTACTCCTCTATATCTTTACATAGCAAATACTGGTTTGCTGCTATATAAATTTGCTGAATGTCACATACAGAAGCTGTAATTTAGGAGTGGGGGCTTTATTATGACCCCTAGCCTTGGACTTTGGATGATCTCTCAGTGCATCATTATTTACTCTGATGGATGTGATCCCTGAGGACATAAAGTTAGGGGAAATGTTGTTGGAATCAGTAGCGTGATGAATGTGTCCCCCCCACACACACACTGGAAACTCTGCATCCCAATTCCAGTTAAGAGTGGGGCTTACGAGCATCTGCAGGGGGCATGACAAGGAATATAAAGGATAATGGTGGTGATTGGAAAATGAGGAAAATAGTGGGTTTTTATTTCATGAAGCTGAGGTTTGGAAACATTCACAACAAGTAGAATCATTTAGTCATCAGCAGTAAGGTTTGCCGTATAATGGCACGGGACAGAAATACATTCCTGTAAAAGTGATGAAATGAAATCACTGGAAAATGAATGAGTCTGGTTTGTGCCTTGAATTATGTCAGCGATTCTAAAATTTTAATGACAGAAACAAGCATCTTTTGCCATATTTACCAAAGGACCACCTCCAACCTAAAACATTCCTGAGAGTCACCTCCCCATTCCCCAGATAATATCCAGATCTTATAAGTCTAATGGTGTCTAGAGCAGTGGTTCCCAACTGGTCCAGCAACAGGGTCCAAATTTCTCTTTAGTAATTGGTTCAAGGTCCAAGAATAAGATAAATTACCACATCTACCACATCGTTTTATTTCACTAAATGTAAATAACACATGGGCTTAAAACTCAATGAAATAAAACGTATCGCAAGAATAAAGTGCAATTACCTAAAACGTAGTAAATAAATACCACTGAAACCAAGGAAATGCATATTATTGCTTCAAGATCAGTGACAAAAACACTGTAAAGGCAAAGCATGTTCATAGGCCAAATGATGCCAAGAACAAGGCAGTAAAATAGTAGCTTAACAGCAGGAAAAAGCACTTCAAAATAAAATCCCTGCATCAAAAATTCAAAAAATGTGTTCTCAAGTCCCTCACAGTCCATTTAGAATGGACCTGTGACCCACTTTTGGACCGTGACCCACCAGTTGGTAACCACTAGTCTAGAGCACCTACTTGTCTGAAATATCTTCCAGTCTAATACTGATGAATGTCAATTTTCACAGTCTAAATATCACAAACCACAGGCAGGTGCTTCTATGGATACAACCCTGAAGGTTACATAATAAGTCTGACCTTAACATGTGCCCTTTTCTCTCAGGGAGCCATATAAACCCGCCAGTTAATACGAGTACACTAATGTCAGATCTGAATATACTACAAAAAAAAAAAAAAAAGGCTTTATATCGGGACAGGATCTTATAGAGCGGAAAATAAAAATAGGTCACAAAATGACGAATTACATGTCCTCCCTGATGAAGACCAAAGGTAAAGAAAATGGAAATGTAGCCCTCTGGCTATAAAGCATGCATGTGCATTACATGGGTGATTTCAACAGATAATGAGTGGAATCCAAGCCCAGCAGCGATAAATTCTTCGCTGGGTGACTTAACTAAAAGGTAAAGAAAAGGAGAAGGAGTTGTTTTTTTTCTGACTGCATATGTGAAAGAGAAGGAGAGAGAGCGACTGAGAGAAAAGAAAATCAAGAGTTCTCCCATGGGTCTTTGCTTGCCAGTAACACCTGCTCCGACTATCATACGCCGCAGGAGACAGGCATATGAGTTGATGCAGGCAGTGGCTTGAGAGCCACGCATCATCATACTACAGCATACACCACATCGTAGCCCCTCAAGAATCCACTGCATGTGCCACTTACAGATTTTGATTTTGCGCCTGGTACATATAGTTCAGTTATGACTTCACTTGATTGACAGTGCATAAACAGTGACTTCAATATGTAACTTTATGACTCATGAAGGACCTGGAAAAAAGCACTACAGTGTCAAGAGAACATGATGGAGTGAAGTATGTACAGGTCTTCCTTGTTCAAACACTCAGATTCCCTGAAGCTAGAGATCTGTGCCTCTGGCTAGATATATGTCTTATGAGTTATAATCAACTCTGGATGGATATATATCTTAGAAGTTAACATCAAAGAGATAGAGAGACCTGTCTCCCATGGATCTTCAGTTACACATATAGAAAAATGTCATTAAAAAAGGAGAGAACCTATGGATATGTATATCAGCCATAGCTGCCATACTAATCAGAGGCATCTGACATATTTAGCTTATTCTGGTTGTGATTTACACAACTGTCGCAGCAACGATAAAAGATAAAGATGAATCCGGAGACAGCTTCAGATGTTCGGTGCTGCCAGTACTGCGGTGTGCTGTTGTCTGCTGACACTGACCACATCAACAGGCGACTTTAAGCCAAATACAACCGTGTCGCTTGTAGTAACTTACATTAATGATTTGCATAGATAAACACAGATAAATATGTATTTAAAATTGATTAAAGTAAAATTAAAATTACAAGGACGCCTAACATGTTTTGTTCATGTTTTTAAAAGCTGCCGTAAGTTAGGGCTGTTGAGGTAAAGGAATTTCCCCTGCAGTGATTAAGGGTGGTTCAACAGCGTGGTATGCACTAGAAGCCCCACTGTTAAATTGTTGCTTTAAAAATGACAAGGATGGCACAGTTTTGAAACTAATTAAATCCTTGTTTATTTTAAATGCAGAGCACAGAGGCATAATGAGGTGCACTTTGTTTGTGTCTGCTAGCTATGATACAGAATATCAGAAAATAAAAATGTCAGCAGAGGGTGGAGGGTAATCTTTGGCCCTTGTTCTGGATGAAGAAAAAGCTAAAGCACATAGGGAGAGAGGACAGACCTGAAGGTCTATACAAAGCCCAGCATCGAATAGGCACTTAGCACTTCTCCATGCTGCCGATATTTGTAGCACAGTGTAAATTCATGGCCCTCTCATTGCAAAGATTTTAGAGAAAAAAAAAACAAAAACGTGCCACCCAGGGTCACATTTTTCCAGCTTTATGTTTTACACAGACCTCGTTACGGTCCTGTTCCTACCTCAGTTCTTGTACATCATTGTACGTGTTCTGTTTGTGATGCCGATGGAATGATGTTTACTTTGCTGTCATGAGGTTGCAAAAGTTAGAGCAACTAATGCACTTGAGGCTGCGGCCACAGTTAAAAGTTGACTGAGTTTATTTATTCTTTGGTGTACCGTAGCCACTAGACAGTAACATTAGCCAGTTAACATTACCTAAGGAGTTTTATTCCAAAGTTGAAGTTTGCCATTACTGTTGGAGCAGCTCAGAACTACACAGGTTCTTCTCAAAATCCTCGACAATGTCACCGAAAGTAATGTTTTATTAAAAAAGGTTAAGGGAAAAGTAGAAAATTGCACACTTCAGAACAGGTTGCATAGAAATGCACTGTTGGGAGACACCACTGCAATAATAGCGACCTGTTTACTTCCCAGGATTCATCTGTTGTTGGAGGAACAGAGAGATCTTTACTGCTCAGTAGGGAGTGGCATACGTGCACTGAGGATGCATGGGGTACAGAGGGTTTGTCCTCTCTGGCGGGTATCCATAGTAACATAATTATTATTGCACACACTATATGTGTGTGCAATAATTATGAAAGCTTGGGGGGATGTCTACAGATGAAGGAGTGGTGAGCATTGAAATTGGAAGTGAACTCAAGGAGAAGAAGGGTGGAGTGAAGAGGTGGAGAAATGTGGTGAGCAGGAGTCATTTCAGGGAGCTATCCTTGGACCACCCTACAAGCGCCACATGAAAGAGCAACTTTTACTTTTGACAGTAACACATGAGGCATATGAAATTCAGTTCTCTTGTGCAAGAGAATGTTTTAACTGGAATTTGGGTAAGGCCAAAATATTAATACATGTGAAATATATGTCGTTGGTAGGTCACACCCGTGTTTGTGCAGTTGACAAACTACACTACATACAAGTTACTGCAACACAATGAATGCCTTTGTGGTCAGTCCGTCCAAAAGTATGAACAACTTTTGTGTATTTCCTCTTCAAGTCGAGATGTTCAGAGCAGATATGTTGTATGAACTATAATGTTTCAAACATCCCCTGGTTCAGTGTGACCATGTTTAGACAGACATTAGCTCCATTAGCTCTAGCTCAGGCTGCAACCACCAAGGCTGAAAAATGAAGCCAATGTGGAAGTTCAAAAAACGGCTATTCATCAAACGGCCACTTGAGGCTGGCTCCAAAACAGAGTAAATTCCCATAGACCCCCATGTTAAAATGTCAAACTTCACAGCAGAGATAAACATGTTTATAGCCTGCTACAACAAAAACATTATGCACATTTAGGGGCATAGTGGCTTGAATGACTGGCTGTCTGCTGATTGTGTCCTCGGCTTCTAAGCCAGGTCCACCCCTCGCTCTTCCACAGCACCAACTTCTTGCCTACATATGGTCACTTCTAGCTTCAAAAAGACGAGAAGATGACAGCTTGATGGGTTGCATGAGGTGCAAACTACTGTTGTACTGTTTGATTTTCATTTGTACTTGGAAATAACACTACATTTTTTTAGAAGCAGAAACCACATCCTTCACAGATAACACTCTGTGGTTTCCCCTCACTCAGAGGGCAACAAAAAAAGAGGACTATTCCTGCAAAATAGTGGACCATAGTTCCCATAGTTTGTAATGTGTAATGACACTGTTACCTGTCGATTTTTAGGATGGAGGATCAAATGTGAAGTTCTTCCTCATAGCATCACTGTTTGCTATGTAGTATCTGATGAAACTTTGGAAACTTGAATCTAAGTTACAAATCAGGCCTCTTGGATTGTCGTTTCACTGACACCTGAAGCAGCACACCCCCACATTTGTATTTTTTGTCTGAATGCCCAGTAGTTTTATGTTACTACTTTTGCCTCAAATATTCCAAATGATAGAATCCCAGTTAGTGATTTTCTCTAAAAATGGAAATTCTTAACAGGTGCATAGCACAGAACAGAGTTGCAGTCAAGTTGCACCATCTAAAGTACAACATGCTCCCATTTCATAAACACACTGCAGAGGCCTATAACACCACAGAACAGTAGAGTACAACTAGCAAAAATAAAATAACATTAGTCCAGCTATAGCACGGTTTCAAATATTTTTGGTAACATAAATTCCCTAAAAAACATTTATGTAACCAAACCATGCAACTTTATATCCATAAAACAGGTCCAAAACAAAGATTGTGAACACTACTGAGAAGTCAGTACAAGTCTTGTAGTAACTTAGGACAGTTTGCTAAGGCACCTACAGTCTGGCCTCTGGACCACTTGCTGTCACTTTATCTGCCCCCTACCGCGCTGTGGGGGTGTGTCGCACAGGATGGGGATGAGACAGGATAGGATGAGGACGTGCAACCTAAATATGGCTCTTGCAGCCTAGGCCACAGGGAGACAGAGAAGGGGACCACAGACCTCGGCAGCGTACAATTATCCAAAACAAGAGAGTCAAGCCAACCTCCTCTCACTGAGACTCACGACAAGAGCATAACAGAGTAAAGTCAACACAATATTTTACTGTCCTTTACCCCCTGGATCACATACACGGATCTGTGCAACTATGCACACATACATATATAAATGTATATGTCTGTACACGTGTATGTTAAGACATATGTACAAACATATGCCCATAAATAGACACAGATGTTTATGCACCCACATGATAATCCACTGGGTTTACTTCTCTTTAAGTCACTTGGCTAGTATTTTATGTAAACATCTATCAACACAGCTAAATGCATCTATCTAAAGACCTATCTTAGGCAAATAGCCAAACCCCGATAACACCTTGCTGCAACATCTGAGCACGCACAGTGCAGCATATGGCACAGATATAAGGGCTCCTCTGCCTTTGGAGTGGATTACTGGGAGTCAAAAAGTGAAAGGCTGTGAAAGGAGCTGGCAGCCATTGGCATTCCTCTGGACTGGAGGCCTACAGAGAGAGACGGCACTCGGACCTGCAGTGCTAAAGTGCTAATGGATGCTTGCAGCTCTCCCTGAGAAGCCCACACAAGTGCCATAGCTTTTCCCTGGGGTGACATATTGTTTGCATAGATGCAGTAAATTAGATCAATGGCGTTCCATTCCCAATCAGACCTGGAGGAGCTCCAGCTAGATGCATCCAGGCTGGACAAGCTTGAGGGGGCTCAAACTTTTGAGGAGGCCCAGGAGGGGAGAGAGATCAAAGGCACACTGTCAGCATGCTCTGGTGTGTATGCCGACTGGACTCATGAACATGTTACAGATGAGAAGAGGCGCCAGAGAACCATCTGGGGTTATATAATGGTACAGAGTTCAAGGAACAATACTGTGGACATAGAAAACCCAATGCAGAATACAGACATGACTGAAACTTGGCTTATTTGTGCTCTTCGCGTGGTATTTTATGGGACAATTAATTGTTTATGGGACAAATGATTCTTATTTAATTGCTCCAACAATTACTTTAAAGTAGCAGTGTAGGGGTGGCTGATTATTTAATTGGTCAACAATGACAACTATTTTGGTAAACAAGTCCAGAAACAAATTAATTATCTGCATAAATTATATAAGGCTGAGGTGTTACCAAGTCATTGTTTTGCAAATCAGAAGTTGGTGTCAGGTCTTTGCACTCAAGTCCCACGTCAAGACAGGCAAGTCCCAAAACAGTCCCAATTAGTATTAGTATTAGGCTTTGAGTTCCAAGTCCTAAACAACTCACAAGGTGCTATTTGTCAAGTGTAACACTTTTTTGACAACAAAGGACAACACAGTACCTTTCAACTGCATTTTCTGACTCCAAAATATCAGCATTAAACTTATGCTACATCTAACTCTTCTTTCTCTGTTTCGGCCTGGCCTAAGTCTCTCATCCTTCTTTTATGTCTGATTAAACATTGTAGCATATTATACACCTTTTTTATCTAGGTATTTTTTTCAGGCTCAAGTGGTCAGTCAGCAGTTGTTTTAGTAGCTGTAGCAGTAAATAAGGTGCAGCAGCAATGAGTAAAAATTTTTATTCCCTTCTCCCATATTTCACAAATCTATACAGAAACAGCTCAAAATACATACTGCATGAAATAAAACTAGCAATATTCTACCTTTCATTTTACCTACATCTAATCTTTGGAAATAAAAACAGATGCAATTTGAATTTTGTTACCTAAAAATGTGCAACAAAACCTTGGTAAATATCCCTCTTGGTGGTATTCAGAAAATTTGTTGTGTCATCTTTTTGTTGAGCTTCAACACATTCTGCAAAAAAAGCCTGCGTTTCTTTTTCCTCATTTCCTCTTTGGATCTTTAGCTATTTCTTGGGATGAATAATGTACTGTCATCACAGTGCTTGAGGGGAAATAATGAAGAGCGTAAGAGAAAGACATGACATGTGCAGGCTATGTTTGACAGAGCTTTGTTGTAACATATAATCCTTGCATTTATGAATTATTGGAGGTGTGGACAGTACAATGCGGCAGTGTGAATCACTGTGGTTGTTAGTGTGTGTGTATGTACTGTATCTGTGGTTGTATGTCTACATGTGTGTTCCTGAATATGTGCAGAAAGTGGTGATGATCTCACTTCAACCCGGAAGCAATATTGAGAGACTGAGGGTAAAACTCTCGGGTTAAGAGGGATATCTCAACAAGCCCTAGCTTGGGGTTGATGGTATCGTTGATATCATATCATCTGAGGAGATGAGTGACAGCAAAAAAAAAACACGAGGAAAATGAAGCCTGGGAAGAGAGTTGGAAGGTCATAGTAACTGATAGTTTAAGTGGTGATATGGAGTGGAAACAAGGTTTTAACTTGAACTTACAACACTATCAACTGCTTCTGAACACATTTGCAAGTATTAATGTTTAGGCTGTGGGGTCAAGCAATCGCAAAATGTCCTTCAAAGCCAGTAATTTTAGCGCACTATAAAGACTTTTTTACATTTGAATATGTTTTTTAAACAGATGCTGTACTTAAACCATCTTATTCCCTTTTGACTGTAATATTGTTACCCAAATCAAAACTAGATATATCGCCAGGCGGTTGTATGTCTCTGCACACCAGTCAATTTATGCTTACAGTTTACATACATGTCTTTGAAAACATGGATGCTTCACACACGTAAGATGTATATAATCAACACAGTTTCAAGGTGGGCGCCCAAGGTTCTTAAGTTATGGCCAAAAACATGTTGTATGAGGTCACTGTGATCTTAACCTAGTCCACCAGATTTTACGTCTATGTGTTCCCTCAAAGTGTTTTTGAGATATGGCTTTTACTAGAATGAGAGAAATGTAATGTCACTGTGACCTTTGACCACCAAGATCTAATCAGTTCATCCTGGAGTCTACTTGAATGTTTGTGCCAAATTTGAAGTAATCCCCGTATGCTGTTCTTAAGATATTGCGTTCACCTGAATGAGATGAATTTAAGGTCATTGTAACCTCTGACCATCAAAATCTCGTAAGCTCACTCGAGTCTACTCGAATGTTTGTGCCAAATTTGAAGAAATTCCCTCAAGGTGTCCTCCACAAGAATGAGACAGACCATGTCACAGTGAACTTGAACTTTGATCTATTATTACCAAACTCTTGCTGGTTCATCATTGATGCCAAGTGGACGTTTGAGCTAAATTTGATGAAATTCCCTCAAGCATTCTTGAGATATCTCTTTCCCAAGAATGGGTGGACAGAAAATCTGAAAACATGATGCCTCCGGCAATGGCCGTTGCTGGCACGGAGGGGAGGCACAAAAAGTTAAATTATCAGCAACAGTAATAGACTAAATAAATAATAAGGAAAGAAATGATGTCACAACTTTGTTTAGGGTGACAAAATATCAACAGATTGTTGACACAAAATGAAAAATGTAGCATTAAGATGAAAAGATCTACTCTTCTACATTTGCTATGCTGTAAAAATAAAGATAAGCATAATATTATTCTCCTCTGCAGCTCTCTGCAGCATTAGAGCTGCCTTGCTAAAAAAAAAAAAAATGTGACCAAATGCACAGCGTGTCAATGTTGATATCACTCCGGCGGTTTGTCACTCCTTGTATCAGAAAGAGATGCACAGAGGAACCTTTCATGGCAGCATGATATATATCAAGCGGTGGCAGTTGTTGACGCAGCAGGCAACTGGTCTAATACTACTTCTTTGTCAATGTACATGGAGTGGCACTCTTTGCAGCTATATGAAACGCAAGAGCCAGTGGCAGTTTGTAACAGCCACTGGCAGCTACCATAATATAAATGGCAAATTCATATACAGCAGGTGGGAGGGGAGGTGAATAGGTCAACAACATGCTCGTACATATAGCATGCTTCAGTAGTAGTCATGTCACATGACATTACATGGCGTTAGTAACAAGCATATTTATTTAAGGCCAAGTCATTATGTTTTTTTTCTAAAATTTTAACCACGTGCCTTTGTTGCCTAAACTTAAGGAAATAAACCTTAAAACAAGGTGTTTTACAAACATTGTAGGTGTATTTGAAAAAGAACAAATGCTCATAATAAGCAGAAACTACATTTCCTGTGAAAACAGAAGTGTACTTGTAAAAGACACAATGCATGCAACATGCATTAATTCAATTGCGTCCTTAAACGCTCAAAACTGATTCCTGAGGGTACCCAGTGCATCATAATTTGATATGTAGTTCCACTGATAAAGTGGTAGTATATAGGTTGGGATGAGAACACGCTGACAACTGAAATCTTTCCAAACTCATTTACTCTGGTGTTTAACAACAGAGATTCATTATATAGACCCATTATGTTGCTTTCTGGAGACAAATCTGAACAATTAAACTCATTCATTCATTCATTGTTTAGCAATTAAGGGTTAGGATCAAGGTTCTCTTGTAGGCTTTTAAGGTACTGTCTTGCAGGGACTTTTACTGTCTTTGCGTCACTGACTTCATTTGACTAAGCTTAACTGTACTGTATATAGCATAGAGTACATGTCATTCATTCAAATATCTAAACAAAATGGCAACAAGTCAGTAATATATGTCTGGGTGGTCATTATGCTCCTCTTCTAGTACATTCTACATTCAACTTGAACGTAGCTCTCATTGTTGTATTACTCACTGTGGTCATCTTGCAGTTCATAAAATCAAAACTGCATAAAGACTGTAATTTTGGAAGCATATAATTTACCTGTTTAAGTTTATAGCTATGGGTTAACCCTTGGTGTAAAACTGTGCATGCGTTAACCTGCTGCTCGGCGTAACACAGTGGAAGTATTATGAACATTGTTGGGGTTAGGATGAAGACTGAGGGTTCATCTTAGGGATACTTAGCCTGCAACAGTGTTTTAAATGGGCTGGGCTTCCCAACACAAAAAGCTGGATTTATGTTTGCATATGGCTCAATAATACCCTCATAAATCTCTATTTCAAGGATGTAAAGAAAACCACTGGCTTGGTTGAAATGACTCAAATGCTTGCATTCAGTGGGCTTGTGGAAAAAATGAGTCATGTAGACATTTTTGATCATGCTTGTGTGTTTCTGTGTTTTCTGCAGGATCTCTGCAGCGAAGCAAAAAAAAAAAAAAAGCTCTTGTCTGTTTTAAACCTGAATGAGGCTTGAGGAGGATCCTAATGAGATGGATAAGATGCCTGTGAGCTGTTGAAACCTGCTACAGTCATCAGATTGTCAGATCTTAAAGATGCATGGTGAAACACTTTCAGCACAGGGAACTTGTGTGTCAAATTTGAGATATTTAGATAACAGATGCTTTTAAAGAGACTTTTTTTTTAAATGAGTTTCATTTTTAGATGTGAAAGAACTAATAACATTGTTTGCCGAGTGATGGCAATATAACATTAAATATTCATGCTTCTATTGCATTAAATTTCAAAGGAAAGGAAAAGTTGAAACAAGAAACTCACCCTTTAATGAAACATCTGCAGTGCTAAGGGCAAACACAAAAACTGCAGTTGGCAGTGAATCTCCAAAAAACTAAATTAGTGCGTAAATCTTTTCAGGATTATGGATATTAAATAAAAAAGAAAACCCCAATTTTGTTATAAATAAATAAGATGCATTTATCTCGGGGCCACAGTTCAGAAAAGGGAAAAGTATAACTGATTAATTAGTCACAAATCCTTACGTGCTCCACAATGTGATCTGGGTCAGGTGTCCACGCCCCTCCTATACCAACAAACCACTTGTTAGTTGTCGGCAAATATTAGACTGGAGTGCCAGCCTGCATGTCCAGTCATGAAACTGGGTCCTATCCCTCAGGTCTGCACACCTCGTGACCCCCAGAATCACTCACGCCTGTCAGTCACCCAGCATGCTCTCAAGGAGGGAAGGGTTAGTGAACAGGAAGAACAAACACAGAATCAAAACTGGCTCACGCCAATCCTTCTGTGAGGGGTTCCCCGACTATTTACACTGACAGGTTAAACAGACTCCACTAAAAAGGGCCTCTCTGGGTGGAAACGTTAAATACTAGAGATGAAATGTTGGATTGACAGACGCTTAGACGGCAGTTACAGATGTCAAAAAGCGGGTCAGGTAGGGATTAGAATGTAAACTGCCTGCAAAAAGTGTTACAAAAGTCTAATGATAGCTTTGAGTAGAGAGACGCAGAGGACCATTTTCAATATGGCTGACCTTAAAGATCCCGACATGTCTCAGAGAAATTATGTTTATAAAGAACATCTGCTCCTGTCATTCAATGATTAAGCTTGTTTTTTTATACACAGTGATGTCTGTACCATGAAATCTGGTACAGACATCCATGCTCCCCACAGACAGGAGAGAGGGATGACTTTGATGATCCCTTAACTTTTCAGAATTTTAATATGTGTACTACTTTGATTTATGACCAAACACCCAAAAAAATGACATACCCATCAGCCTTAGCACTTTGTGGTTACTGCTAATTAGTGGCGAGCCAGCAGCCGTGGAGCCCGTTGGTGAATGAAACCACTGTGATTGGATTTTCTGCTCAGTGCACGCGAAGAGAAAAGGAAGGTGAAATGTACACAAACAGTTAAGGGGGAGTGAGATCGAAACAAACTTGTTATATGTGGAAAGATTGTTTTTCTTCTGCCATTTAGCTCTTAACAAAAACATGTCCTGATGGTTCGTGTTGTTGTTCACTGGTGCAGTAGGGGGCTTTCGTCATCACTAGTTCTTGGATGTCAGCTTGTTTTGTCACAGCCGTAAGATGATGAACATAAACCAACACGTTATCATCCCAAGTTGTTATATATTGCTGCTTTGTCAGTGGACTTTCATGTCTCCACACAATACGCTATGTCTCCTACTGCATCTGCTGTTGATGCTTTGGAACACCGCAACCAATGTTGACATGTAAATAAAAGAGTTAGGCAGCAAAAGCATGTGGTTAGGCATAGAAAAAACATCATTGTTTGACTTTAGATTCATAAGTGAAGCAAACACTTGGCTCCCGTGTGAAAGTCCGGGGTGTGCTGGACCCATCCACTACACCTCCCTCCCACCCTGTTGTGAATTTCCAGCTCCTTATATTACCTTGTAAGTTGTTTCCAACTAACTTGCAATTTAATGGCCACACAGTAAGATTTATTAACTCTGATATCATGAAAAAGGGAGTGTTGAAAAAATGTCAACCCTGGCAACTGGCTTTTCAGTAATACAAATGTAATTCAAAGGAAAGGGGCTGTGTTATCTATCTATTCCACAAAAAATTTCGTTTCATAATTTTTCTTGTGAAAATAAACAATACAATGGAAATTGGTGTTTCACAAGCAGCGGGACAAATCCTCTGAGCAGCTGCTCTGGAGAAAACCGCTAAAATCACTCATTCACACATGTACTTGAACAGTATTACTATATTCACACGACTCAAATACTTGTGCTCAAATCATTCAACAAATCCTCTAATCCAGGCATGAACTTTTACACCCTCACATTATCAGCTGACCTGAAATTGCCACCAGTGAAATGAACAATTTGTACAACTACTCATTCTTTCCATCCTTCCTCCCTTTCTTCCTGTTTTTCTACTAAACACATTTTTCCATAGGCCCCAGTCACTCACCATTTCCTCCCTGAGTCACTCCAAATCGCACACTGTCTTACACTTATCCTTTGGGGCTATTCAAAAGCTTACGTACTCATCCTATCTCAAGAACCCGTCTTTCCCAGAATCCTACTTACTCTTCCCAGTGAGCCTGTTCATCACCCACATGCCCGTCCACTAGACCCTACTCTCCACTGTACGCCCCATGCCTTGTTTTCTTGAGTTTGATCTACCTCCCCTTTGAAGTGAGGTCTGGGCAGTGATGGCCCCCAGCTAATGTGGACACACTGCAGTTTGGATGGCACACATCACCAGCAAAGCACGCTATTACAGGGCCATTTACCCATCATTTGTCTCCAGAATATGTCTTTTATCTTAGCTGCACAAGACATTCCCTCCATCGTAAGTGGGTGTATGTCTTTCTATGTGTTTGCCTCTGTAAATGTTGCCATTAACACAAATGCTTTTGAATGCACTGCAAGTTTTAATGATAGTTTTATTTTTATCTAATATTTATCATCCTGGCAATCTTGACCATGAGGGAGGTCCAGATAGTCAATCATTCACACCCAGAGACCATGTTGCAAGAGAGGAGGCTCTTAATCAGTTGTGCTGGTTCACAGTTTATGTCCTTTCCCCTGGAACACCACCTGAAACACATCTATTACATCTCCTCCCTCGGTCTGTTTGCTAAATTCCGACAACAATTCCATGATATCATTTCCATAAACTATAAATAACTCCGAGCTGTCACAACATAGTCTCAAACGTTATTTATATTTACAAGTTATTTTCTTTTTTGTTTCCTCAACAGATATGAACAAACAGAAATAACAGCTCTCAGGTAACAAAGTCATTATCTTAAAATGGAAAGGTAGATAAACAGATTTTTTAAAAAAGACCTGACAAGGACCAATTACAGTGATGAGGTCATTGGAAATATCTGGACCTAAAAAGTGTGCACGGAGAAGCTGTCAAAGTTTAAGGACCTAAGACGACGGATCATTAAAAGATCTTGCTGAACCAAAAGGGGGAAAATTCCCAGCAGAAACCTCTCGCACCTCCTACAACAGAAATTAGCATCTGAAAAAAAGCAAACATTGTAACTTGGCTGTGCATAAAGCAGTTAAAAACTAACAGTCTGGTTTTACAGCGGAGAGCTAATAGCCTGGGTGGAATAATAAGCCTGATGGATTTGGTGTGTAGGGACAAGGATCCTGCATTAGGGGCAGAGCATGGCTGAGCCTTAGGGAGAGCTAAAGGAGCCATGCTCAAAAGTGTCCTCACTGCCTCTGACGTTCTTTAACCTCTTTTGTGGCTTTCAAACCTCATGTCTTTGGCCTCCAGTCACTCTCTATTTATGCAAGAAAATAAAGAAGAGAATGCTGCCCCTCCTAAATCTGTAAACTGCAATTAAGCTAAATTCCAAGTTTATTTCCAAATGCCGTCCTTGCTCCAGACCATGTGAGAGACTTCAGTCTAAAATTATCACACTTTTGGTCAGGAGGCCAAGACGAAGCCAGCACTAGGACTGTCTTCTCACAGGCCACAGGATCACAAAGATGCTGTGGATGGCTGAAGCGATTGTAATAATAATTTGGATTGCCATAATCCAGTAATATAACATTTAAATCTCCTTTGAAACATCTATTCAAGGAGCTCCTGGAGTTAATGTGACTTAAAAAAAGTGTGTCAAAGTGACACAGGGATCACAATGTTCAGCTTTAGATGTTGCTGCTGCTTTTAACAAGACAAAAAGATCAAGAAAACAAGTGAAATATAGAGACAATGTGATGACATCTCAGTAATGATATGAGTTATGTTTTGTGTTCACTCAACCCCCTTGAAAGCCAACGGGCTTGTGCAACGAGACATCTTAACTAAAGGCATCATGTTGGTTTAACTGTTTTATGTTAGGCCCTCTAACCAAAGGTCTGACGTCCGGAGGCAAACAAAAAGCAGCCCACGCACCCTCAGCACATCTCTCTCTCTCCCTCTCTCTCTCCGTCTCTCTCACCCTGTCTGTCTCTCCATCATGTGTTTACACGTCGGTAGAGTAAGTGACAGGGCTGTAATCGGAAGTCTACAACCGTGTCATTTGGAAGACTGTTGTCTTTTCCTGGGAGCGTGGTGGTCAGCTGAGAAAAACAAGATTTACATCTCACAGGGAGGGGCAAAGCGTCAACCATGCATTATCCCCTATTGGCTGTGGTCAGAGATGGGCGTTCCCATGTGGGAGAGGTAGATGAAAAGATGCAGACAAATTTTCAGCCATGGGAGAAATTTTCATATAAAACACTGGGGAATCTTATAACATGAAAATACATGCAAAATAAGGACACATACCATTATATACCAGGGCCCGTGTCACAATAATCCTCCTATTGTCATATGTACTGTTTCTTTGTGAGTCACCATCTGATGCAAACTTACATGGATTTAGACCAGGTAGGGGTGTGTGTGTGTGTGTGTGTGTGTGTGTGTGTGTGTGTGTGTGTGTGTGTGTGTAATACTTAACAGTTGATGGCGTCATCTGTCAGTTCGCCTTTGTGTGAAAGTAAATGCCACCTATAAACAAAAGAGAAAGTAGAATAGGGTAAATATGGTTCATAAAATGTCAATCTGTGGTCTTGGAAAAGGATTCGGGGTATTTCTGAGGTTATTTTGTGAACTCTATATTTTTGTTTTCCTCTTTGATTGCCTTTGATATTGGAGCAGTTTTCCACTTTCAATTGGAAATAAAAAATAACAACCAGCGCATAATTAAAACTTCCTCTTTAGTGCTTTTATTACTGTTTTATTTATTTCTCCACAGTGTTTACTGTTTACTCTTTCTAAAACTATGAGAGGTTTACCACCGCAGGCCTTCTTTCACCTCCTGGAAAGAATTACACAGAGATGTTTGGATTAAACTATATTTCTCTTAGTGTTTGCCTAAACCTGGCAACTAGCTTAAAAGAAGTGAAATAGCTAAATAAAGTGTATGTAAATGATGCATCTTTTCTTTTTTTGTGCAGCCTACAGAGCCCTGTCTCCTAGAGATCACATTTTTATGTTACTAAATTCCTTTCTTAATTACATTGTTGTGGAAATGTAATCGCTTCATGGATTGTGTTTAGTAGGAATGGGAATCACCACAGGCCCCATGATATGATATTATCAAGATACTTTCCCTCATTATGATATTATTGCAATTTTAAATGTTTTTTGATATAATGAGTTTTGCGACAACACATATTGTAATATACTGCGATTTCTTACGTACTTAAACTGTAAATTTTGTCCCCCCAAGAAAAAATTGTCAGAATCTGTTTTATCTAATAAAATAACGTTTTCAAGTAAAATGTTTCTAGTTGAATGAAAAAGCGCTTGATTTTATTAGGCTACCAAATGTCAAATTTGAATTTGCCATATAGCTGACTTAAAGAAAAAGTTGATATTTGGCACCCATGTATAGATTCAATATTGCGATCGAGGACCCACTAAGGAATGTGAATCTCTTATTTTCAAATTGGAATTTCAGTTCAATTTTGCCACACAAAATATTGCAACACTGTATCCTCCACCCTTAATGCTTAGAGATAAAATTTCTTTCAGGAAGCAAAACACTACATTCATATATTGCTTGGGTAACAAGGTGGTTAGGGAGGATGGCAGGCGTTCAAAATGCAGGACTTTGTCACCAAACCTTGGGGTTCACATCCAGTCTTAGATCTAGGCCACAAATGCACTTTTGTTAAGGTTAGGGAAATATCATGATTTCAGTTAAACTACTGACAAAAAGGGTAATAAATATGATGCTGCAGTCACTACAAGTGAATAGCAACATTTCCTTATTATGTTAACAGACAATATTGGCAGGGCTAGCCAATTAAGTATAGTGAAGAGACGCAGACTGATACGTTTGTTAATTAGTAAAACCAAATGCCTTTTAAGGTGTTGCAAGAAATACACCACAAATTAGGTGGTTTCCATCATATCTGTTGAAATGAATAAACTGGCAAAACCTCAGAAAGCAGAACACACACCCACAATTAAAGAAGAAAGCCTTTCAAAATTGATTAGTCATGGACTAATTGGGATTCTGCTTTGATGGCAGATGGTTTTACTCACATTTCATGCTGTCTGAAGACAAAAATAAAGCATAATTCAGAAATACTGTAATGTTCAAATTAATGCACAACAGTGCCTCATAAACAGTACATGCAGCGTTGTTTGCCATCTGACATCTTGAATAACACGGTGGGAAATATCAGGGGTGATGTCAGAAATGTTGCAGATGCATAATCAATCATGGTATTTCCATTATGAACAACCACCAGACAAATTCAAGTGTTGCTTTAATTCTTCATTATGTGGAAATGTTTTCAGAATTGATGTTTTTTACATAAGACATTTTCATCTGCATGTACTTTTTGGATGAAAAACAGCTTTTGCTTTTAGAGCAGAAAGAGTCAGATGCCCCAGCAGCGCCATGCTCTGTTTTCAGATGAATCCAGCCAGACAGACACGCTTAATCCTACACAGGTTCAAAGCCCCGCCAATGCACATGTGGCCTCAACCTGAACAGAGTTATAGCGAATAAAAGAGAAACACCCAAAGAACAAAAGAAGTCAGCAGAGACGTCTGTGAGTAATGTACTGATGTATGTTGTGTCTCTGAGAACTTGCAAGACTGCTTATTTTAACCAGCCATGTGTGTACGCAAGTGTGTATTTGCAATGGTAATACAATTCATATTTTTTCATTGGGGGGCGGGGGTGGAGGTTAGCTTGGCAACCCTGCAGAGAATAACAGGCTCTCTTTTTTGTCAATGATTGCTGACTAAGACTGGACATCACACCATGTTCATTCCCATGACTCACGCAGCTACATCACCCCCCCATGAGACTAACCAAAGAGTTGATCATCCACCAACATGAGACGCTTAGTAAGACCAAACGGTCAACACAGATTTAGAAACCATGAAAGCCAGACGTGCATACACACAGACACACTTTTATTTAATCTCAGACATGAACCAAGTAAACCCACTGCCAGGGACTCCTCACAAAGTAGCCACAAGGTATTTATCTCCCAAACAAAAGCATGAGTCCAACCCTATCCATCCATTAAATGCCCCAGTGTGAGCTAAAAGTAGACACAAAAGTACAAGTACAGCCTTTTATGATCATAGCCACGGTAAAAGAATTCAGAAAGTGTTATCGCAAATGTTTAAAAAAGTGCGAAGACCACAAAATGGAAAGTTCCCACGTTCAAAGTTGATAAAAGCTACAGTTTGTGTACCGCTTAATCATCCTCTAGAAAGATCCTGAACCTCCACCACGTCACTGTTTTTTTCCCTTAGATACGAGCATAAATACCAACAGGAAGACAAGCAGGAGAGCAGAATGTATCCCATAAGAGTCTGAGTGTCACAGAAATGAGACGTTCATGGGTTTTTTATTACCAGCTGAAATCATATATAGAGTGACCATGTATGAATGATTAGAGCAAACCACAGAAGTATAACTAAAGAGTAAATTGTAAAAAAAAGGGGGTTGTTCTGTGATGGAGACTAAAATACATCAGCAGAAATACAAGCCAAAAACTTGCACAGAGAGACATAAGAAATGGTTTTGTTCATGTTCGAAAAGAGCTCCTCAACATCTGCGTCACATATTGTATCACATACCGAAAGTTCCATATGAATTATAACCATCTTTACAGTGGAAGGTAAAACAGCGAACACTAATAGCCAGCTTTTCTTTTTAAAAGCTTGGTTTTATGCTCTTTTTTTGCACAGTGTCTGGCGTATGAATTTGAAATCACACCTCTGTACTGCTGTGTTTTTGAGTTTACACACAGCTGAGCATTTGCAACTTGTGTCCATTAACTTCGTGCTGTGGGACCACCCCAGCATGTTAGAGTGTGAAGGTAAACATTTCTCACTGAATTCGGCAGGGGAAAGCCCTGCTGGAGTGCGGCTGCATTGTGAAGGCCAAATAGTGCTACACACAATCTAAACAGTCAATGTGAGAGCTGAGGGACTCTCAGAGTTCACGGTTCAGCACAGAGACGTGGAACCCAGGCAAAAAAAAAACAAAACATTAAAATAAAGATCAGCAGGCTATGTAACAGCTGCACAAGTTTTCTACTCAGCTGATATCATGCGAAGAAGATTTGGATAAACTGCTCTATTCAAAAGAGCCATTTGTTGTACAAGATTTATGATTCCACGAGGAAATACAGTCACTCTCATTACAAAAGAGCATGAACTGTGAAACTCATACTTCATGTTGTCAAGAGATGTTATGCCAACATCATGGGTTTTTTTTTTTTACCGCAACGGGATTATGTGACTTGATGCCGTTTTCACAGCATATATTCTGGCACGCCACAGCAGGAAAACACAGGTGTAACAAATAACATCAATAATGGCTGTACTCCATTTAGGTGTGTCAGTGTCAGGGCCTTGGATCTGTGCGTGCTGGCTCACTGACACGGCTAACTGGGTCACAACGATGGAACAGGGCCATTATTAATGTTATTAGTTCCACCTGTGCTTTTTCCATTATGACGAGTCCCCTATGAAACTGTCTGCGACAAAGAAAGGCCTATAGCATTAACTGAACAGGCAATTTTCACCTATTTGTCAAGAAACAATTTAGCAGTAGCTACTGAATTGTATTTTGTTTCATTTCATTCATTCAGTTGGACAGTGTGTTCAAGTTAGTTTTTTCTTGCACGCCCCCAGAAATAGCACCAGGATTTGAGGCTAGTTTCACAAAGTGGCCAAACATGTAATTATATGATGCCATTAAACCCAAAAATATATTTTCCCATAGACTCGCAATGTGAAAGAAATGTTTGTAAGTCACAGGACACTTGGGCTGTCAAACTATAAATATTTCAAATGGTGATTAATCGCAAAAATAGTTAATTCAGATTAATAGCATTTTTAAATCATGTTATCAATTCCATTATTTTGCAATATAACACAGTAACGCTGACAGCCCTACTGGACACATTTGGGGTTTGAAATTACTCAATACTCTTTTAGGATTTGATACATTCAGTCTAAAAACTTTTCAAACTAGAAAATCAGCACAATTAAATCATTTTATCCCCATTTAGGTTAACGGAGTGCTGAATCACAAGTTGGTCACTCGGCAACCAAAAGTTTCTAGTGCGCTTACTTTGTGGGTCCAGCAATACCGAAAATTTGGGTTACTTAATTCCGTGGAATTAGAGCTTTTGAGCTTCATGGACCACTCTTGGTGATTGGGGGATATTTTGTTTTGTTTTGCTTAATCAGCACTAAGGCTGTGGTAGAGGTTGAGAATTTTAATATTTTTTTAATTGCCATTTGTGGACCTACAGCAAAGCTACATGGTATCATCCAGGTTTGTCACCAATTTTCTGCTGATTTTTTTAATGAATGCAACTAGGAAGCTGTTGTTCTATGTAAAAGTCCCTATTTTTATCCTCTCTACTACGCTCTGATTAGTTGATTGTTGCCCCGACCAGACAAAGCATCAGTCAGTAGGCACAAAAGACTTTATCTCATGGCAGATATTTTGACTTGTCTTAGCAGGACAAGCATAAGGAAAATAAATGTTGTCACAATGGGTCAGTGCCATCAAGTCCCCCAGTAAGCCAGCATGCACAACACCAAGACTCTGGAAATAGGTCACCTTAATGGAATACAGTCGTTTTTTAATGTTAACAATCAAACGTGCTTTTCCTGCTACAACATGCCAAAATGTCTGCTGTGAAATAAGTCTATACTGGAATTTTTTTAATCACTGAGCAAATCTGAGATGTGGGCGGGGCGGTGATTCGGAGGTCTAGAACCAGAATCACGTGCATAAGGCAACTAAAATAACCATTTTAGGTTAGAGTAAAACTGAAATTATACCGAATTCTTTCATCTAATGTCCACCCCGGTCTGCACAGATGTCCTTATGCAGCCCAAAATGTATGTCTGCTTTTGTACACTTGTGGACAAGTCTGCCTACACAAACACAAAGTTGTATATACAAAACTACATGTGTGTCCACTGTCTGCCCTGCTGTCCACATCCATGTCCATTTTAGAGTACATCAAGGCCTTAAGGATTAGGTCAGTGGTTATCAACCTTACTGACCTGCTTATTACGACCTATATTTACATTTAGTTAGATGGTGAGCTCCAGAGGTCTTAGTGATTATCATGGAGCAAAGGTTGAAAACAGGTGATGAAAGTTAAGCGACAAAATCTGTGTAGGCGTCAAACAAAAATATGACAGAATGAATAAATAAATAAGTATTAGGATACTTTATTATGCGTTTCTCATCTTTCCATTCCAATAGATAGTTAAAATTGATAATAAAAGGTCTTATAGTTACATATATAGAGATTTTTATATTTGTCATTGACTCAAAATGTCCCTAATTTCTGAAGTATTTCCTAAAAACAGTATGTTGAAAAGCTGTTATTAATCAATATAATCAATAAGATACTATAAAAGCGTATTGTGTCATTAGAAAATCTGAACAGTATTTCCTTATAAAAACTGTATTTCTCCTATTCGTTTTTAGTAATGTTCAGATCCACCCTCCATTCCAGAGGATGGATATTTAAATCCTGAATAAAACCTATATTTCATGTTATTTTTTGACATGCATAAGTAATATAACTTCTGATGTTTACTTTAAAATCTAAACTATTAGGTATTTTATTTTTTTAAAGATTTTTTGTGGGTCATTTTCCCTTTATTTATTGGAAAGTTTGAGACAGACAGGAAAGATGGGACAGAGAGGGAAAGTGACATGCAACAAAGGGAATGAATAGATGGAAAGCCAACCAGTGAGTTGGCTGGTCTTCAGTGGTGTTACTGGTATTAGGTGCTAACTGCCAAATGAAGAATACAATGAGAGCTCACAGCTTATATACCCACAGGTGATCTAGTGCCTTTAATACTCAAAATAGAAATGCTTGAAATTGAATGGGGGTGTCTGCTAACATAAAGTGCATACATAAAAAATAACTAACTAACTGGGCCATTACAAATAAAAATAATCGGTGCCACATTTGCTCTGGTATCCACCATCGGGATGTTAGTTACCAATTACTTTGTAAGTGTCCACAGAATTGTTGGTGGGTATTGTATTTGCTTCTCAGGGTTACTAGGATCTAGATTATGTCCATTATTGCATGTGGATCCAATGGGATAGCAAAGTTTAACCAACCGTTGGCTGCCATTTTGAAAAATGGTTTCCATGGCAGCTATGGTCAGAGTTTGTGATGGCCTGATATTCATCTTTGTTTCTAATATATCCATAATCATGTCTGCCAAATGTGGTGCTTTTATCACAAATTGAACAATTGTTATGATATATTGAGCTATGCCACCCAACTGTACATTATATATTATATATATATATATATATATATATATATATATATATATATATATATATATATAAAAATAGACTGACATGTGCCCTGCCCTTCCTCCTCTTCTGATGGTCAGCAATGCTTGCTTAAAAAAGGGGGCATGGACCCAGTGCAGTCCACTTAAGATGATGTGGACACTGTGATTGGCTTATAGATGTCCCATTGAATAAGTCTGTGCATTTTTGTGGAGTTATTTGACAGTTATCGTAGATCTAGATATCCTAGAAAAGCTGTGTCCATTGGAATGAACGGAGGATCTGAACACGTTAACACAAATCAGAAACACCATTTTAATCAGTGAATTGCAGAAGTGTTTATAGGTGTAATTTTGAACTTTGCAGAGCACCAGGATAATTATTTCCTTGCTTTGGGTCTAGATAAATGCCTCCCGGCTCAGGCTTCATTCTCAGACATGAGTGTGGTGTCAATCTTCTCATAACTCTTACAAAGAACACTAAATGGTGCACTCCCCAAAGCTATTTCTTAAAAAAGCAATACAAATAGGACAAACGTATAAAATGAGGACAAGGTTTACTCACTTGTTGGCAGAATGTAGAGGGAGAATGTGGGTCATTACAGATAAAGGCACACCCATCACCCAATGTGAACTCTACACCTTTACCACAATGTCTCACTGTCACCCTGCGGCTGATACAGTACGTCTCCTTCACATAATTAATCTGGAAGATGTTTCAGGTTAATGTCTCATCTCTAATGTGGAGTGATTCATTAAAAAGGTATCAGCTCTGTGTTAGACTGTCCCAAAATACTGTCTGTCTATATACTGTTTCCTTATGTATGTGATGCATCTTTATTCAGGTTCCAACAAATTGGAATGGAAAACAGTGGTACAAATGCAGAGGAATGAGATTAAAGCACTGATTGGACAAATGAGCCAGTAGAGCCAACAGATGAAAGAAAACTGTTTTGTCACTTCCTCACTGGGTAAATAAACAACCACACCAGATGTCCCCTCTTCTCATTCACCCTGCCAGATTTTCAGTCCCACCCTCCCTCTGTTCTCTCGTCCAACACAGAAAGCAGAACCTGCCTAATCTGCGCCTTTTCCTCTCAAAAACACCATCAAAAACAAATGTCAACTCATCATCAACACAAGCAGTGATGAATCACACAAAGCAGCAATCATATAAAGGCACATGTCAAAAGGCACAAACTACCGACCGTTTTACAGACTTTCCCAACAACTTTATTACACTATTAACAAACATCTCACCCCAGCAAGCCAGATACATTTGACTCACAAGGAATGGTTACTGTTAACCTTCAACTCAACCACCAGTGACTCATCACTGTCTGGAGACTTGCAGGTTTTTAATGGCCTACAGGTTTTTCATCAGCATGGTCGAGCCATGACCTTTCCGTTACATTAGCACCCCATGTGGACCAATAGAGTCGGATTCATGGACCACTGATTCCATTCAGGACTTGTTGCAATATCCTTTCTGAAAATCTCCACACACGCATCTCATTATACCTTTAATTCAGACAGTCTGATGTCTTCCTACACATATTCACGCCACTGCCATTTTCTGTGTTTTTCTGCTTATTGCGCAGAGCGAAAACAGACGGAAGTCTAAACAGTTCCAGGGAGGCGTTTGCTAATGTGCTCTGAGTTTTTTATGTTCCTCTGGAGCTCCCAACACCTTTAAAGTGTCCATGACACTTTCACTTGCAATACTATACGTAAGCTGACAGGCCTCACAGCACATACATCTCTCAGCCGCCCCCCCAAGGGCCCTGGCTACATCTCGTGAGCTTTCGGGCTCTCAGTCCAGATAACACAAACCATCAAAACACTCCAGTCCACAAACCCAGACTCCAGCCCTTTGGCTATGCTTTGGTTAACCTCTTTATCACGCTCAAGCCTCTGGGCCCTGCTGTTGTCCAGACACAAACACAAAACCCACACAGCCAAAATCATACACACACACACACAGTAAAAACCAGACTGCTCCAGCCGGGTGCAGACCAGAACAAAAATACTGATGTTTTCTATTCGTAATCGGTGAGTCCCTCGATGTTCCTGTCCATTTATCTCTGTAGCTGCCATTCCCAGAGATATAATTAGGCACCCATGCATCTAAACAGGTGTGTGTTACCGCTTTACACTTAGCTCCTGAACAGCTGAGCTCTCCATATAAGCCAGAGAATCCGGCGGAGATCTTGTGTCTGTCAAACAAATAGCAAAACAGATGAATCTCTGAGGGCGCATGAGAATGAAAAGTTATTTCCTGAACAAAAAGTACACACACAAAAAACATTATAGTCATCTGGTGCCAAAGAAAATGTCTGTACCCATAAATATGTGCCCGAGAAGTTTAAACATGCTTAACTAAAGTAGGACGGAAAGTAACTTTTCTATGAATGAGCAACACTTTGGCTGGACTACATAATTACTAAACACACAGGACATTATCTATCATCCTCTCCAAGTTTCTGAGTCACAACAGGCTGTAAAGCCTCCACACTGCGGGAAAAACATGTTGAGCGACAAGGTTAAGTCCAAGATGGCTCTTATATAATTGCACCCCACAGAGAGATGTATAGTATCCATACACACAAACATAGTACACACGCAATATTCATACTATTAAACAGATGTGCATTCAGCTATCAGAGGAGGTTTTGAGAAATCGTTTTCCTCTTATCCAGGCTGTCAGGCATGTGGTCCTAGGTTTGAAAGCCCTCCAAAACCTGCATGAAGTCAGTCTGACAGCTCCCAGAAAACAAAGGACTTTTCAGAACAAGAGGGAGGAGAGTCGATACCGATTGGCAGCCGGCCTAGGGCATATCCATCATGCTATCTGCTGAGAGGGCCCAAGCCATCAGTCGTAAAATCTTTTTTGCTGGTTGTTTGAGAGTCACGTCCTGTTGGCCGTCTATCTTGCCGGTTTCACCACTCAGGTCTTACCCAAACCGCACTGATCCCTATTTGAATATCTACAGGGAAGTCGATAATCATTCCAAGACAGATCATCTTTAGCGCATACGTAATGCAGCCAGCCGTGGCATGCTTCACTGGCCTCTCCACAGCTCTCTCTTTCAGAAGTGTGTTCCCATCTCACATTCTTAAATCTCCTGTGTGACCTTTATCCTCCCTGCTCTCTTTTATTTCCACCGCTCCATCAGCTGCGTTGATTAGCCGTTCCACAACAGGGCTGTTAGAGAGTCTAGACTACTGTAGACTGAGGTGGGAGTGCATACACACCCCGCAACCACACTCGCACTAATGTGTAATCTCTGAGTGTGTTGTGCCCCGAGCAGCTACACTGGGCGAGTTTTGTCTGGGTGGCTGTGGTATTCCACCGCTGTGTGTCATTACGGCAAAGCTAATACCACTCTGCACACCCTCAGTGTCCCACCATAAGTACTTGTATACATACACACATGCATGCAAATATACCTCAAACCACAAGCATGCGTTTACATTTGAGCTCATGCATCTTGTTAGGGTGAGGAAAGCTTTGAACTCCATGACCTCATACCACTATGCAGACACACACACATACTGCTGGACTTATGAGGACATTATTTTGACATAATCCATTACATCCACTAACCCTCAGTCCAAACTGTAACCTCAGAATTATTCTAAACTCAACGCTAACTCTAATCCTAAACCTAAAACCAAGTCTTCAACTGTAAAACTGAGGAAGTGAATACTGGCTAAAATCCTCACTTTCCAAAAATAACCTTCACTTTCAAAACCCTAAAACTTCTCCTTCCAGACATAGAAGTATGAGAAAACTCAAACACAAACTCTCAAATTATTCAAACTAATATGACCCTGGAGACCCCGAACCACTATTACTCAGGCAAGGCGATGTTATCTGAAATCCATAAAGTGCTCCTTGTTAGCACCCAATCAACTCCTCATTTATGGACGCAGGGAAAAGAAAAACACCCCTCTGGGCTTTGAGCAGACGAGCAGTGAATGCAGACCTTTAGAGAGCTTAATTTATTACCCTCTGGGCTAAGTGGAGGGCTGAGCGGTGTGCACAATGAGATGCGATGGTGGTGGGAAGCATGAGAGGTGAAAATGAGCCATGGCTGCACGCTAAAGTATGTTTTTTTTTTTTTTTGTTGCTGTATGGTGTCATTATCAAACAGAAACACTCTAATGCATGTGAGCTCACACACACACACACACACACACACACACATATAATCATGTGCACTCACAAACCATGAGGAACAGTCCCGTCTTTATCCCTGTCTTTGGCAACAGTCACTTCCTCAGGATACGGACCAGTTTTGTTTAACTTCAAACACTGCCTCTCCCTGGTTCCTGCCCTGTCCTGTTCCCTCCTCTCTAGCCCTCTGTCTCACTCGCTGTCTGCGTCTTTGTATCCCCTACTATATTTGTTCTGTGTCCTTCTCATTTTCCTTTTTCCTCCAAAGAATCCAGGAAAAAAAAAACTAAAACAGGAAGATTGAACAAAGGACAAAGTGACATGAGAAGGAAACCGCAGAGCTTTGTAATCTACAGTAGACAGTCAGAGAGAGGGCCTGAGCTACCGTTCCCTGCTGACTTCCGCCTCGTCAAACCAACGCCAGCCATGACTTATATCCTTACCCCAATACTAACCACACACTCAACCCCAAATGATCATCTGCCAAGTATGACAATCCTGCAAGCCCACCCACAACTCCAACAATGCCGCTACCTCAAAGCAGGACAAAGACCGACAACTACCACCTCTGCCACATTCAGCACACTGTAATCAACCGAGCAGTTATTGTGTGTTTATGTGTATGTGTGTGTTTCTGTGCACATCCAAAGTGCACAAGATATGCAAGCGTGTGTGTGCATTTAAGAAAGGAATTAAAATAGCTGATGAGCAGGTGTGTGTGCACAAGAGAGAGACAGGACATGCTGCTCATCGGCACGCAAATTCTCTCAAGCTCTGCCAAAGTCTTTTCCACCGCAGCACCTGATAGCATCGCTGCCTCTGGTTACACTATCCAACACACTCAGGTGGTTCGGCAGAAGCTACATGATCTTATCTTCCTCGTTGGGGTCTGCCAAATGTTTTATGAAGCGAAGCAGTGACAGGTGTGTACTGTAAGAAATTAAGAGGAGGAACTGAGCTGGAAACCACGGATGGAAAACACTCAAATCCTATTTAATCGGCTCATCACCCCGCTGCAGTGTGTCTAAAGAGAATGAGAGCAGAGTCAGAGCTGTTTGTAGCGCCTTGCCACTGTGCGTCATGCCAGGCCGTAATTAAGATGATTTAAGAGCTGTTAAATGCAATCAGTCTGTCTGAGCACAATGCCAGCATGTGATCGGTGGCAGCAGGACAAGCCAGTCATCCTGATAGCACATCTGAGTGGATTAATCTATCGTGGAATTTTAACTGTCGTCATTAGTGATGTCATCATTGTCATAAATGTCTAACCCCCGCCCCTCTCCAGGACAACAGCTTGGCAGCAGACTGGCTGAGATGTAGAGAACCAATAAGATTGCTCAAATTTATTCCTGGAAGTGAGAGAAGGAAGCATTTAGCCTTTATTGTTTTTTTTCTTTGCTTCCAGCTGAACATGTCCTGTTTGATTAGAGCAGGTGATTCATTCGATTCAGTGTTTATACTCTGAGTCATTTTAAATCAAAATTTTACTGCAGCACATTTTGAGACATTTATGTTATGATATTTTGGCTCATTGTACAGTGTCGACTTGCAATGTTTATGTTATTTCTACTGCAGAAAAATAATATGAGGAAATTACACTTTAGTTGGAGAAAGTTAAACGCTGCCACAAAAGAGAAAATGATATTAAACAGTGCGGGAAGCCAGTGTATGAACAGAGGATTTATTTCTTATGTCACAGCTTCCACTGGGCCTTTTCAAATATTTTTGATGTGACATAGTAGAAAAAAACAGGTTAAATAATACAATTAATGTTGATTGTATTCCATTTAGATGTTTTGTTTTTAGGGTGCTGGTATTGTGGATGTTGACTTACTGTCACAGCCTTCTGGGAAGTTTTAATAGAACAGAGCCATCTTTAATGTTTTTATGACCAGACAAAATACACAACACAAATATATTCACGGTGGATACAAATTTCATCGTCAACAAACTTATCTTTATTCACAGATGTTTATGGGATCAGTGGCTGCTCATCTCGGAATTAGGCTAGACATATACCTGCTTTTTAACTATGCATTGGCACTATGCATAGACCAGTATTTATCAAGCTCCTCTCAGTGCAAAACATTTTTGGTAGAAACAAATGGCTACATAAAGAGGTACAATACAGCCCTGACCCATCAGTGTCTGATTTACTTTACTAAACTTATAACTGAAAAACACTTTAATGCTACATTTCCAATATTTAGAATCCATCACTAAATTCACGAGAAACCAACAAAGGCATTGTTGTTGCATTGAAACTGCATCTTTTTTGAAAATTTGGACTTACAATTTTGTAAAGTAAGTATCTTAGGAATTATGCATGACTAATATTTTTGAATTTACATCTAAAAAATTCTCACATGCCCCCTGCAGTGCTTCAAAGTACAGCAAGGTTTCCACGTCCTCCCATTTAAGAAAAAGTCGTGATGACTAATATACTTGTGTCATCACAGATGGTATATAAAAGGCCACAAAATCGAACATGTTTCTCACACTGCCCCTTTTCATTTCCATAATTTCTGAGGATGTGTATAACCACTGTTTCAAACTGGTACACGAGATAGTCTTCATGTGAACGCAAATGCAAAGTTAAATGCAAGTGTCGCCTCCTGCCATGAAATCCAACACGTCGGTTTGACATTAGCTCTTTGAATCCAGTTACTGTCCATTACAATTAAACTCAATGCATAGATATAAATGATTAAAATTATTTATAAAACAAATCTATCCTTTAACTTTAAATGTCAGCAACCTGTGAGGCCCTCACAGCCCTGCCTCAGGGGCCCACCGCTCTAGAGGGGTTGAGCTGACAACTCCAGCCTTGGTGCTTAGGGCTCTTGTAAAACCAGGGGGACCTGTCTGCACTATATAAAAGACATCAGTAAGGCCTCAGTAACACTGGGACTGATCTTCTCAAAAATAACAAGCACGACCTCTTGCCTCCTAACATGGGATTTCACCACCTACTCATGGCACTCTGGCAGGATTGCATTAGTAAGAAGGCCTTGATCTGTTGCATGTGTGTGTTGTATGTTATTTTACCTCTGTCAGAAAAATTGTGCAACCAACAGCATATTCATCCAACAGGTCTGGACTATTTCAAAATGAGCCAAATGTTGATGCAAAAATTGAACAATGGCTTTTCTACAAAACATTTTCTACATTTGATAATTTTTCACAACCGTCCGAAGTCTGGAAAATACAATTTTAAAATGACATGACTTTTCCTGGTTTTTCAGAGGTGTGGGAACCCTGGTAGTACGTTCAGGTCTGGGTTTATTTCTCATTCAGTCAGGCAGAGTGGCTGACGTGTGTGTCTTGGCTCAACACCCAGTGAAATTGAGATGCAAAACGAGCAGACAGCGGGCTACCTGTTATCACTTTAAATATTTTCTTTCCACATACCCAGCGTTAAACTTCAACAAATGACTGCAAATTAGATTAAATACAGCTAATGTCATTTAAAGAAATCTCACTTCAGAGATGATCTCTACGTAGATCACCAGTCGTTGAGCGGTCAAGGCTCTATAGTTCATCAATTATGATGAATAGAACCTACTTTCAACTACTGACAGCGATTAAAACATAAAGAAATCATGTGATTGATTGATGCATAATTAATTCCATATGTCCTGAAAAAGTCCTGTCAATGCTCCAGACAAGTGCTCAACAGATGTGACTGTACTTATCAGAGAAAAAAGAGGATTTGCAATACTCTTTCCATTTTGAAACAACTGGCTTTAAGTAAGACATCGCAAATGTTAGAGATCACAGATTTGAGTGTTTTTACGTCTTCTCTGGCAGCTCCCCCACTGCACTCTGCTGGAAAATTTGGCAATAGCTTGTGTACATTAGTCTAACAAATGTATACAAGATACAGTTAACATTTATAAAAGGGGTGATTTTTGCACTGAACAGTCATTTCGTGTTGAGGTAGCAGCAGAGAATCATTTAAATTTTGGCTGTACAGATGTAACTATTATCCTTTCAATACCCCCTATTACTTCTAAATTGTCTTGACCACTAGAAAATGAAGGGATAGCAGAGACATGCTGGCAACTCCAGCTCATCCTGCTGCTTAATATCCCATCATTGTGCTTCAGCATCTCGGTAATATTCCTATTACCTCATCATCAATGCCAAGCTGCTCCGTGGACCATGTCCATACTGAGTGCTGTCCCGCCCAGCTGTGGTGTGGGACAGCTGCCCATGTTGGCCTCGTTTAGCTTCCTTGTTTAGTTTGTTAAGCTTCACCTGCCTGTCAGGCAACTGATTCTGATGTCAAACAATCCCAAACAGGCAGTGTCCTGCACAGAGGAATCAACCGGAGAACTTATGCCAACACAAACAGGAGCTCACACCATAAAGTGATACCACCACTGAAACACAAAGACTGGCTGAATAGTTACAATGCACAATGGAGGATCACACACTACCTCAGGATCTCTCCCTCCGTGTGATATGAACAGTAGCAAAGGGCCCTTTTCTCATGAAGAGTTAAACCACAGAGCATTTGATAGGTGATGACAACATGCCAACCAATCAGCGCAAAGGATCCTGCAGGATTATACAGTATGTTTCATAAGAGGAGAGTCTCTGGCACTGTTAGTGATTCCTGCTAATAAAAAACCATCAGGGGCCTCCCTGTTTTGTCTTCACACCGCTGTAAGAGCTGACAATCATTCAGGCCTGAAACATTCTTCAGTGTGTTTTCTTTACCTAGGCAATAAAGGCTGAAATGCGACCTCTGCACAGAACCATGAATATGTCTCTCCAAAGGCTTCAATAACGATGTAAAGTATGAGCCATAAATTGGAAATTTTGGTCACATGGGCTCTGCGTGCATGGAAGATCAGCAGTGGTAGTGGATTATCGACTTAAGGAATACAATGCGCCAAGCACGAAACAAAACGTTGACTCAACATGTGGAATGGGCACATCTGAAGTCACTTTGACATTTGAGAACCAAAACTTTGCAAAGCCAAAATTAACCAAATTCTAATGGTCCAGTGTTTGCCTGATTGCTTCAATTTAACAGTTTATTTGATTTCAAGATCTGCATGAAAGGAGTTGAAAAAGTGCCTTTTTTAAAGTTTCGATCAGTGTATCATATTTTGATTGGGGATTATCAGCCCCTTATTATCTTATATTTACTGAAACATTTTTCCTTGGAGCTTTTTGGAAAGATGCAACATTGGCTTGATGTTAAGAATTTTTTTGCAAACTGGAAAAATCTTTGTTTATTAAACTGAAAAACTGGTTGGTATTTTACAATATTTGTTTTGATAGATATCAAGTAGATGCTGACAACATTCAAATCCAGTGAACACGCATTTGAGCATTGCTAAAATCATTTCCAGTGTTGGTCACGGATATAATGTGACCACAAAGAATACAGGCTTGAATTAAATGATGCTTTCATTTACATTATACAATGACTGTGTCAGGCAGACCTGCAACAGATGTGAGAAGCTGAATTTCAACAGTTTTTCGGGCTGTACGCACAGACAAAGTGATGGAGTTGTGAAACAGCAGTTAGTCCTTAATGTGGCCTTAAAGGAATAATTAAACATTTTGGGAAATACACGTTTTCAAGACAAGACTTAGAAAGGGGGACAGCCAAAATGAATGTGCATTACTCCAACGGACCATGGCTAATTATTATGTAGAATGACATCATCGAACCCTCTGCCTATAGAAAAGGCAGGACCCGTCCTACTTAACCTCTGGCTCCGGCTCATAGCCCTCAATGGTTGTGTTGGTTAGATTTAGGTATGATGAGTGAGATTGTTTCAAGTGGTAGTTTAGGATTTTTTAAGTGGGGCTGCATGAGAAACTTATGTATAATCAGTGTATTACATACAGTAGCCAGCGGTCAGTGCTCTCCTGGTTTGCACCCCACACCTCAGCATTACTATGAGAGAGGGGTTGCTATCAAAACATGTTTTAGCCACCACTGCCTGAAAAATACTTTATCAGACTAAGTGGATGCTGCATTGAGTATTTTCAATGTGAAGTTTCGTTGTCGGACTGCGTAACAGCCACTAACAGCACTCGCACCAAACAGTTAAACGGCAGCGGATGAGAAATGTGGTACAAAAGGAAAAGGCTGCATGACAGCGAGGTAAAGCTGTTAAAATACTCTAAATACAGCATCCACTTAGACTGATATTGATTTTTTAGGTAGGCCTTTTTTAAAGTGGCTAAAATACATTTTGATATCAACCCTTGTTATTGCAAACTAGGAGCGTGCCGACTGCCAGCTACTGTATATAATACACTACACACTACACATACGTATCTCATACAGCCCCACTTCAAAAATACCAAATCATCACTTTAAGGCAGTTGAAAACCATCCTTTTATGTTTTAATCCTGTGTTTTTATCTGTTCTCACTGTATATTTGATCTATTTTTTTCTGGGTTTTATTTTAATTTATTTCTCTCTATTTGATTTCATTTTTGTTTGTGAAGCACTTTGTGACAGCCGTCTGTTAAAGGTGCTATATAAATAAACTTTGTTTGCTTGCTTGCTTAAAGTTAGGGTAAGAATATCAGGGTAAATCAATCCCAGTCTTGCCTTTGTCATAGTAGGTAGGTCACATGACATCATTCTGCACAATAACTCCACAATAACTAGCCATGTGGGAGGGCATGTAGTGGTTGTTTTTTAAATGGCCCTGTGGCATACTAAATGTTTGTTTTCAGGATACCAGGCTGTTGCATAAATGGCCTTTTGGTCCATTTTGTCATTTTTCAGACTATTGGGGCTTCAGAATAATAAAAAGGTCAAAACCATGGGATGGCACATGACACAGCTAGCCTGGCTCTGTTTTGAAGGTGACAAAATCCATCCCTCTGCACCTCTAAAGTTTAATAATTCAGTTCAACAATTCATTACAAAGTACAAAAATGCCAAGCTGTAAATGATAATTTCTGGTTTCACAGATATAGGTTGTCAATTTTGCTGTTGCACAAAGATGAAGAAAAGAGAATTCCTGCACACTGTCCTGTTACTTGTCATAATCTTTATTTTTGGGCAAACAACATCTCGGTTGGACCTTCATCCAGTTGAGTAAACCTGATTAAGCCTGATGAAGGTTGGACATCCGGTCCTTTAATACACAATATAACATAAAATAATTAAGTCTCAGGTCTTAAAGTTTTGGGATGCTGTGAATGCTTTTTTTAGGCAGTTGGAAAAGGCAACACTGAAAGAGGTTTTGATCATAAAATGAAAAAATAAAAATAAAATAAAAACTTTGTTATATGTCAGTCTATTCAATTATTAATAAATACAGCAGTAATTTCAATGTAAAAAAACACGGCTTAGAAGGCATTAACGGAGCATTAAAGTAAAATGTTGTATGAAACACATTATATTCTGTATCTGTGACAACACTAAGATTGTATTTCTCACACGGATGGAATAAATGCAGATGTGTTGTGCATTGTTTAATGCACTTATCTGTAGAATTCATTAAAAAGTTAAACATGTAAAAATAAAGCTCCGTGGGTTTAAACAATGCTTGGCAGCACAATATTCAGGGGGTTTTGAGGGAATTAAATGCTTAAATTAGTATATATTATGACACAGAACATTGGGTGACATGGTGAAAAAGTCTTTTTTAATTTCATTGTGACTTTAAAGCTCTATAAAGCTGTGGTTCAATGTAGCATGATAACAAGTTGACAGCCACAGAGTGGCCAAACATTTACACAGAAGCAGCCATCGAGCTCCTCACAAAAACCTTAACAATCAGCCCCAAGAGCTGAAAAAAACTCCCAAAGCTCAGTAGTAAAAACTAACAATAACAATGAATGTCTAAAAAAAATATCAACAGAAGCATATTACTTTCTGACACGTCTAAATCTAAAAACACATTACAAACAACACCCAACGTCAATAAATACTTCAGACTCACACCGCAGGGAAGACAAATGAAGAACAACACTTCACATACATTCACACATGCAACAGAAGTGCAAAAAAAAGTAAGCACAAGTAAGTAAAAGTAAGTAAGCTTTAAAAAAAGCACAAATATATTTTCTACATTTATGTCAGAATTAAACAGGAGGGCAGAGTTTAAACTTCTTGGGGATTCTTTGCAGTGAAAAAATGAAACAAGTTATATCATAATGAGTCACAGAGGTGATTTTAGGGCAAACCATCTCTCTTCTCCTCACCAACATACTTACTGTTTTCAGAACTGCAAATCCAACTGTGCCAAGGTCATGGGTGAGGGCCCGGCATCTGATTTGGATGTGCTGACATTCACTGACTTTCCCTGACCCGCTTCTTTGTTTCCCTCACTCACCGACTCTATCTTTTCCTTATCCATTTTCTCTCACCCATTCAATTACTGCCTCCCATCAGCCCCATCAGTCCCCCCCCCCCAGTCACATACTTTGCTGTGGGGGAAGTTAATTGCACGCAAAATACAGGTTAAAGGCAGAATAAGAAAGACAAGGAGGCCTTGTTAAATGCATAAGCAGAGTGGAACTTGTTACTTACATGCATGCGCACATAAGCATGCACACTGTATGCTCATGTATGCATAGCAATAAAAAAAACATCTTTTAACTGCCAATTGTGTACAGAACATGGTGCTTTCCTTAAAGGGGAAATCCACCATTTCACACATGAAGTTCAGGCTGTGATTAGGAGTACCACAGAAAAAAAGTTAAACAATGTTCTGCATGTCAGGATGATGCTTTCCACCATAAAAAAAAAAGGAAAAGAACCCTGATAGCGTCATCAAGTTATGCTCAGAAAGCCAAGCATCCATCAAGCTTAAGAGCCTCTGTTATCTGTTATTAAGTAGCTGCTGGAAATCAAGGTAAATCACTGGTGAATAGACGTAGATTTAACAAGTGAAAGAAACTCCAATTGGATGCCCCTGTTGCCCTGCTGCTACGTAAGTGTCTCTCAAACTCTCTTCAAAATAATCTCTCTATGCAAAATGCTGTACAATCTGCAAAACCAAATTTGCCTCTACTTCATCCTGCAATAGGTCACTCCCTTTTTCCCCATCATTCAGTTTAGTTATATTTTCCCAGACATTTCTTACAGCTTTTATCTCTCCCGTAAGACACTTTATATCATCTCTTCCACTGCAGTCTTCCATGATATAAATTATTCCACCTGATAGTTTCACTGAATACATCTGACTGTCTAGGGCCAGACCAAGTCTCCAGTTCTGCACCGCCAATACCTCCTGCAAGTCATGGACTGGTGCATTCAGATGAAATATGAATTACAGTTCTTTCTTTTCTAAGATTGTATAGCAAAATATATCAAACTGTGGCAGAGTAAATTGTTTTCTTGAGGACCACTATAAAAAAGTTTTATTTTGGCTGGGAGGTAGTTATCAAGTTGAAAGTGGGTAGTTATACGCATGTAACGAAGGTGCAAGGCTATCAAAAAACAGCACTTCTCCATGCCAAAGTTATTTAACATTTCGATCATATTTTGATCACCGTGTGTAGACGTTACCATTTTACTCATGAAAGGAAGGCTGAGCATTTCTACAGTTGAAAATTTGACATGACATGTCAGCATCTTCTTAGACAAGAAAAGAGATGTAAAAGAAAAGATGTAAAAGAGGCAGCAACCCCTTGTTCATAGTGCATATGTTTAATCTTTTCTTAAACAACAGTAGAGGGCAATGTAGAATGTATTTAGTGTGTTTAAACAAACAATATACTTCTTGATGACATCTGGATTCACTGCCTTATTACTCAAATATCTGTCTATAAACAAACAATGTGCCCTAGCAACACACACTTTATACGTGAGAAAGATAAATCAAAGTGTGATTCAATAGGCCACTATAAAACTTGGAAAAGTCCTGTAGGCGTGTGAGTATAGAGATAATTCCAGAGTATTAGCATTTCATTTGCCAATCAGGTTTGTAGGGCTCATATGTATTACCCTCATCATAATGTTGTGTTTTGTTTGACGCAGACTAATGTGAAAATCCTTTAGAAAATAAAAGAAAGTAATTCGTCTTTGTCACAGCTGCTGATTCTGGGTTGCCTGCGCAGATATCATTTTCTCATGCACTGACATATTTCTTATGCTTTCATCAACAGGAAGGAGCCCATTGCAATTAACTAATGACAGTCATCATATAATGTAGTGATAGATATTAAAAGAGTGAAGAAAGAGCTGCGGATAGTTTCTCGCATCTCTCGGAGCTGGTGTCACCAGGAGGATTAGGTGTTTCCGACACAGCTTGTTATTGCTCAGTGAAACGCGGTTAGATTTCACAATACTGTCATATTCTGTCAGGCCTGTCAATACTGTCAGTGCTGTCAGGCTGGTATAAAGACAAGGAACCAGAGATCTGCTCTCTATGCTTTTCTGATTTTATAGTTTCTACTGTCAAAATCTCTGCGAGCGAGAGCAGAGCGGCACAAAACATGGCAAGAATCTCATTCTTAATGATGGGGCTCCTGTTAAACAATGCCTTTTCCAGACATCACTGTACAGCTCGTGTACACCACAGAAAAGCTGAGAACACTTCTCATAGCAATGGATCTAAACAGAGCTAAAAATACAGGAAGCAGAGGTACAAATCGCAACCTGATACCAGCAGTCAACCTGTGCTGTCTAACAAGGAGGAGTGATGTGAAGTTACTGTCTGTCTTTAGCGTAACCAAGAAGTTGCAGCGGTTTATTTTTCATGAAATTCAGCTCAGCAACATCCATTTGAAGCACAATAACTTACGTTACCCTGATAGCATTTATCACAGCAGAACAAGGAAACTGTTTATCTACAATATCAGCTGTGTGACAATGAACAATGGGTCATATTAATACTATATTTACTCTCTAAAACTTTATTTCAGACTGAGAAGAGGGTACATAGCAAAAAGTTGTATAAGAGATACAAGATAAAAAAACACATTCATCATTACATTAAAAAAATCTATTCATATGTAGGCTATTTTGCCAGTGTATGTACTGCCAAATTAACATTATTCTAACATAACTTTTATTGTATTGTATTGTATTTATTGGTATTTATTGTGGAGCAGAGTGGTGATAAATCAGTTATGGAAAAGACAAAGTCACAAGTATTATCTGAAGTAAGGCATTAGAAATGTGTGTGGTTATCTTGATATAGGTAAACTCTAGTTTTTCTACACACACTTAGATCCCAGGTCTTTAGTTCTTTTAGGGCCAAGGACCCCTAAGCCAAATAGAAACAGAGCAGAAACCCCCTACTACGTATAAGATATAAAACTGAGTTGCATTTAGGTGTGTTAGCCTCACCCTCTGCACTTTTGCTGGTGGCTTCTTGCTTGAAAAACAATTCATTGTGGCTCACAAGAATGTCTGCAATAATAAAAACAACTAATTGCCCAATATGAGAGAAAAATGTGCAGCAAAGTGATTTAGCACTGGCTAAACAATTGCATGAGGATACATGGGCAAGTGTTAGCCTATCATTAGTGTTGTGTTCTGTAAATTAAATGGGTTTTATGAATAGGCCAATTTCTCTTTGCTATTAAGATGTTAAATTTATTTCAATGGTTATTTTCAGATGCATGAACTGCAGAGTTCCACTGCAGGAAATCTGTTGAAACCCCTGTTGAAGATTATAAATGATGGAATGAATTAAACACAGTAAAAAAAATATATTGTTTCCTATTAAAGGATTTCAGAATTTTCCAGTTAGTGACATTTTAAATATAGATGATTTTTGACAAGATGAAATTTAATTTTCTTAAAATGAATGTCATGTTACAAATGTTAGTAGTTCAAGACCAACTCCATTTAGCATATCCAAGGACTTGGTCTTGACAGGCCTCCATCTCTAAACCATTTCTACAGTTCAACTATGAAATTTCGTTATACTTGGAAATCCTCCTCTCAGCATCTGAAGCGGACATGCAAGCCAGTATGGGTGCAGTAGTTTCGACTTATGTGCATGTCGAGAAATCTTCATATTAAATTAATTTTATAACTTTAAAACATCCCCTAAAGAACATAATTATTCATAATAAGTCCTTAATTACTATTGAATGTTCAGGTGCTTTACAGAACATTAGACCATAACACATACTAAATAAAATTGTTTAATATCTAATGAGTTTTAATGAGTGACCTTTATTGGAGACCGCAAAGGTAAAAGGAGTGCAGTTTTACAATAAGGCGGACAAGTTGAGAGTTGCCTGCCTCCTGTCAACTTCACACGCTCTTCCAGCACTGTCTTTTCTCTCTGATAATTCTCTAAACAAGAGGCCTTTCTACACTGCAAATGAGCCGTACGCTTGTAACTTCTACTTACACACAGCGCTGAGCTGATGGGCTGTGATAGCAGCATTGCATTTTCATTGCATCACTGTTGGATAAGTTTGGAAAGCAGAAAAAAAAATAAAATGCAAATTACCACAGAGCATTAACTGTTCCGAAACACAGCCTGCAGATTGAAAGCATGCATGTAGCTGCGGCCAGACAAACAACAGCACCGCCGTCAAATCCAGGACCAAGGTCTGCAAACCAGCAGAACACAATGACCCTGACCACAGAGTGGCCTCGTGGCCACTTGGACAGTAATAGGTCCAGAACCTCACCACAGGTTAAATCAGAGTGTGACCAGACTCTGACCGAAAGATCGCAAAATTTAGAGCCAGAGTCCCCAAGACACGATCCTACTGTGGCTCTAAAACTGGTGTCAAGGTCGTGCAACAGAAGACAAACTGTTTTGAGTTTGTATTACATCTCAGAAAACTACAATAGAGGGCCAGCTGGATTATATCATGCAGTAGTGGATAAAGGACCTGAAAGCCACACGTGTAAAAGTACAGATTTCTCACCAGAAAATGACCTTTATAGAAGTTAAAATAACCTGTTAGAATATCACTTGAGTAAAAGTCTTGAAGTATCTGATATTTGCTGTACTTAAGTAAGTAATTAAATGTATTTAAGTATTGAAAGTAAAAGTGCCAGTAAAAAAAAATTAAATAATTGAAAAGCAGTCAAAATGTTTTTTTTGTTTTGTTTTTTTTTAATTTATGGATTTAAAGAGCAAAATCCATTTTTCCCCTCCCATTCCTTCATATGTCCATCCATCCCTCCCTCCTTCCTCCCCTATTTTGTAGTAAGTAACTTGAGTGCTTAGGGGAGTAACATTTATTTAAGAAATATAGTGAAGTAAAAGTGAAAGTTGCCAGAAATACAACAACTTAAGTCAAGTAAGGCACTCCCCAAAATTCTTAAATACTGTAACAAAGTTCAAACCACAAACAAATCATCAATTTGTTACAGTCTGATATTATGTTATCACAACAATGCATTCTGTATTCATGTCTGGAACACCTACTCTTGGTCATGTTTCTGAAAAAAAATATTGGTGCAAGAGCTGCAGAGTTAGTAAATAGTATAAACTAGCAAAGGGGGGCAGAAGAGTTATTCCTGCAACTCCCTGAATTGTTAATATTAGGTAATCCTTGCAAATTTTTCATCAACAAATGCTGAAGGCTGGAGGACTAGTGGACAGAAGCTGAAGTGTCCACAGAATAAGACTATACCTGCGAGGCACAGTGCCAAGAGGACGTCCGGCTGGTAGTGGCAGGGTTGTGGGCTGAGGCTGGCTAAGGACAGACCAGAGGCTTGGAGCCAGGCCAGGATATAGTATGAGGCTCTGGATGATGTCCAAGCCAGCTGGGGAGCAGCAGAGTCAAGTCCTACTGTAACCTGGATCTGTGTAGCCCAGCCGCGCTGCTGACAGATTTATCAACCTAGACCTGGCTTGGCAGAATCGCCTGCTTAAACTGCAATATATCTACAACTATATCTCACTCATTCACTGCACCCCCTCTTGCTCCATGCATTAATCGTTGTGCGTTTTTATTCATTATTTCTCCCTAAAGTTCTGTCTCTTAGAGTAAATGTACTCCTTCCCTCCTTTTCATGACTAAATTATTTCACCGACAGAAAATTCCACCTCATAGTCATGTGTGCATAACTGAAAATAATTATGCACTCAACACTGGTCCATTAATTTCCATGACTGTATGAGTCTATGGCACATCTCATATTCAAGTGATACCTCATGCTATTTCAAGCTTTCCAATAGCATCAACTATTATTTTCTAATCCATCAATATTAAAGCAAACTTAATATAACTGGCCATGACTGCAGGCGCATTAGCCGTAGTAATAAGACTGCGTGAGGGGAGAGATGGCCGGGAGGAGGCAAGGAGTCAAGGAGTGCGCGCTATGCTGCCGGGGTGAGGCGAGTGCTGAGCGGCACACCTGCCTGCCTGATTAAGCTGTGGACAATGAGCCCTCTGTTGCTACCTGTCCACCTGTCTACAAAGTGAAGCCCCTCCGCTCTATCTCTGCAGCCCTGAATTCCTCTCTGCCCCTCCCTTGTTTCTGTCCACCCCAGGGTCTGCTGGATATTATTACGTCCACACACGCACGTATTCATGGAGAAAATCAATTTACATGCAAACAAAGATGTTTTAACATGCATGTTTTAATCATTCAGACACAGTGCAAATTAACTTCACTGCCTGTTCTCTAAAGCACCTGTTAAAGATCTTGTGCTGCTATAAACCTTTCACCACTGACTTGGATATATTAGTCATGTTCTTTCTAAAGCCTCTGCTAAATGTCTCCAGTAAGTTTCTCATTATGTGGATATTGATTAAAGATCATGTCTTTAATGGCTCTCCTCCTCCCTACCCACCAAAGATTTGGTGTCTGTATTTTCAGTCCTAAACAGAAGCATGCACCCCCACTGTGTCCAGATCCTTTTTTATATGACACATCTGTAGGGCTACAAGTCACCTCAAGCAGTCCTTGAGTATTTTAGGAAATGTGTGTGTGTGTGTGGTGTGTGTGTGGAAGTAAAGAGAGGGATTACAGGGATAGTTTAGATCTTTTGAAGTGGGGTTGTATGAGGTACTTATCCAAAATCAGTGTATTACATTCCGTAGATGGAAGTCGGCATGACCTCAGTTTGGAAAAGCAGGCCGGAGTCCGACACGGCAGCGAAGCAGCGTACTGCTGTAGAGAAGGGCAGCATCAAAACGACAATATCAGTTTAAGTGAATGCCATATTTAGAATATTTCCGTGCTTTACCTTGACGACTGACAGTGATTTTGAACGGGGAAATTAAGCTGTGACACTCTCTTCAAAGCCAGACTCCACTGAGAAAAACAGTGATTTAACATCATTGAACACAGAAGCTGCTGGTCTACCACTGCCTTTATCTCTTATTTTTTTGTGTGTTACTGTGTGACTTTGGTGTTCAAAGGGGTTAGTCGAGATTGACTGAAGTCATAAAAAAACAAAAACTAACTGACTGAAGCAACAGTAGACTCGGCAGCAGCTCCTGTGTTAAGCATGCCAAAATGTCTGTTTTTGTGAAAGGAGTCTGGTGGCCTTGACGAGAGCATAGATGAGGGACTGAAGCTGTTTATGGCTTCGCTGCAGGAAAGGGCTGTCTGACAGAAAGGTGAAGCTGCAAAAGCACTCTTAATATAGAGTACTCTTGTTACAAATGTTTTAGGTGGGTTTATGCTTTTTTTTAGATGGCCAAAATTATGTTTTGTTGCTGACCTCCCCACAGCAGTACATTGTTTAGCTTCTGGGTTACAAACTGGGGGGTGCCAACTGACATCTACTGTATGTAACTCAGTGGCTACAGTTACATGCACACCAATATTCACCAGTCATTCCAAATTTGACAATATTCTGAATTTGATGACGGTCATATAAGCAGCATAGTCTGTTTCAGTATTCTGAATTAGGGCATTTTTTTTAATTTAGCATTTTCTGATTTAGACATGTGGGATATGCTGGTATTATTCAGGTTATAGGAGCATTATTTGGGCATGTCTACAGCCAGTTTGGAATAGGCATACGCAGTTTGTGACACATGGCCTCTCGTCTGTTTATGCTTAGCTCACATGTTGCCATGGATATGTTGCAAACAAACCAATTCGCCAACATTTTGCAAAGCTGTGCAGAGGAGATGCATTCAAAAGAAAATCCCACATTTCTGTTTGAAAGGATAAACTCACCTGAGTTTAGATTCTATGAAAAACTTAATTATCAATAGTTTTTTGGATATGCGCACATATCACAGCATTGACCTTTTCAAGAAGGTGAAGGACATAAGAAGGGAGTCTGGCAAGTTTGCCACCAATAGGAAATTGCGAAAAAAAATACAATTTTGATGCAAGGAAGTAAAAAGACAAGCGGCTCCAACTGTTGTACTTCTCCATATTTTGACGTGATTGATGTTAGGGCACAGAGTATGTAGATCTCCATGTTAGTGGAATATTCATTTTCAATAGACACATAAACAGCTTAGTCAGAATACTGTCTTTTTTGGAAAAAGGGCAAAACTGGACTATTTTGTGCATGTAAACATACTCAAGACTATAGGTTAGTACTTCATGCAATCTGCTTCCAAAATTACAAACAATCCCTTTAACAGTGAATGTTTTTTCATGTTCACAGATACCACAGTCCCAGCACTTAAACATTCTTTCTTAAAGATACAGTTCTTAAAATAATTATTATAATGATTAAATAAAGCTCATGATAAGATGACATACAGCTGGGAATTGACGCAAGAGGGATTCTCCGTAACTGACCTATCTGTCTGCCAAAACTAACAAAGGCCTCGTTGCTACTGCCTTGTGAACCCTTTATCTTCTGTCTGTTTCTAACCCATCCTTGAGTCTTCTCTCCCCCACATATCCCCTGTCTGGACCACAGCCTGCGTTACATGACGAATATACACAGAATCACAGACACCAGTGATGAATGATGTGAATGTGACATTAACATTTAGAGGGATTATTGAGTCTGATACAGGAGCCTCTGAGTAACTGGTGGCATTTCTGTCATGCAGAATGGACTCTGTGTGTGTGTGTGTTTGTGTGTGTGCGTGTGCATGTGTATGTGTGTGTGTGTGTGTGTGTGTGTGTGTGTGTGTGTCCTACACGTTTTCCTTTCCTGCTGCCATTACTGCTTTACTCATCAGGGAGTGTAGATGTCAGTTTGAACTCTCTCTCACTCACTTTTTCTTTCTCCCTCTCTTTCTTGTGCTTGAAATGCTCTCTCTCTCATTCACGCTCCATCTCTCTCCCTCTTTTCTTGCTTTGTTTCAGAGCATGCGTGTGGTTGGCTGCATAATAATCATTTAAATTGGTTTACAAAAATGGGAAATGTTAAAGTTACAGTATTTAAGGTATTCAGGGCTCCAGAGTTAAAAGGCGTTTTGCACAGACATTGTCGAATGACAACTCGAGTATTTCCAAGTAAAGCTAAATGATTTAAATGATTTTTTAAGGATCTATTTTATCCTTGCAGGGCAATGTGTTGTATAGCCATAACATAACCAAAAGACAAACAATAAACAATAATTAATGTAGAATAAGTAACAATATGATAAAGACCACATCTAGCATTTATAAAGTTAATACAGCAGGGACAAATGCAGAGCTCAACAATAATGATTGCCCATTTGCCCAGGGCAAGTAAAATGCTGCATCTGACTGGTAAATCTATTGTTTGCCTGATTGGGCTTAAGTCTTAAAAAATAAATAAAAACATAATTTATATCCAGAGCTAACAATGTAAGTACCTAAGGAGTGAGCCTTCTCGCATCTGTGCACCTGCGAAGCACCAATTCAGCACTTACGAGAAAATGGCGATAGGTAAAGATAAAGTTAATGGGCTCAAGTGCAAAATAGCATTTAAAATTTTCTGGAGACAGGAGTTAAATTGAGTCGTGTTAAAGGGATATGAGCAAATCACCGACTATGTGCTGTATTGCATACAAGTTTCGGAGCAAGGTGGATAAAATGTGGTTGTTTGGGAAATTAAGAATAGTCTCCTCTTGTTGTTTGTAGTACATACCTGACCCACAGGCAGGTGGGAAAAAAAGTTTTTAAAAAAACGTACATGTCAAATGTCAAGTCTACTGCTCCTGCATCTTGGCAGATTGCATCTGCAGTCAGACAGAAGCTTGAACTCTTCGCACAGGGGGGTCAGTGGGGTCAGTCAGGATTTACTGGACTTGCTTTATGGTCCTAACCTTGTTCATATAAAGATCATTCAAGGTTGTGCCTGTAATTTTGCTGCACACTTTCATGATGCCCTGCAATCTGTTCATACTTTTGAAGGCATGTTACTCATACTATCTAAAAGGCTGAAAAGATGTTTTTTTCAAATAACTGTTTCCATTTTTTTAATGTAAAGATTTTGAGATTTTTTCTAGATGGTTTTGGAGGCAAAACAATGTTATAGACCACACAAATGATCAGTTAATCAAGATGATGAATTTAAACTTCATTTATTGTGAATGTATCCTAAACTACAAGTATTTCAGAGACTCCTGTTTTTCTATGTTGAGAATCATTTCGGATAGCATTAAAAGAAAATGATAAAATGGGAATTTGATGTGGGAGACAAGAACTATGGAACCAGCAGCTTTTCTGTACTGAACGTCACCAATATTAGACAAAATTCCCACTTCTCATCTCACGCATACAGCATCTCCCTCCTTCAGTTCATCTTATTCTCACAGGAAGTCGAAGCGCTGGGAGGTGGTGTATCAATGGTGGTCCTGCTCTCTGCCTGAGCGGCCCACATCCTCACATTAAGTGCATCACATGTAGTGTGGCCATTAGCAAGGCCAATTAATCCTAATAAATCCTCTCCCCTGTTGTGTGTGCTTGGGAGTTTGTCATGGCAGACTTCTCAGGTTATAAAAAAAAGCTGTTATGTAAATGTGTTGTATGTTTAGCGGTCACTCATCAAGTAGGAGCTATTCAGTAAAACACATTTTAAAAGCGTACAGATTTAAAACCTTAATGACAAATGGTATTTTTTCTAAATTGGGTGACACTTTTAAAGAGAAAACCTACAGACAAATGATGGTAGTGAGGTCCATAATCTTTGTTTTTCCCTTCTAAGCTTCCAAGAGGCTCAGACATACTTTAAAAAAATGATAATAGATGTTAAACTACATACGGTTAAGGGTCCGTGATAGTTTCCAGTGGGCTTAACAAAAGCATGATACTCTGACCTAGCAAATTTGTCAAAGCCGATTTGCCACATTTTTCCAGAACAGGCTAATGAAAACCTTTTTGGAGGGAGCGGAGAAAGTGTCTCAGGCAGTATTGTTAAATGCCCACTTTTAAAGCCCTCCCAGCTGTGCTCTGTCCCACCGCCAACCATATCCATTAGAGGAAAAAAAAAAAAACTCAGGGGTTCCAACTTGTATTGTTTTATGTGTATCTAATACCCAATATTCAGATTATATGGCTCCGGTTCCAACTTCACCGCAAAAATAGCATCAGAAACTTTGTGTGGTTGGAAACTTTTGTTAACAGCCCACACTGAAAGAAGGACAGATGAAAGAAGTGGTTTATCCCTATCAGTGATAATCCACTTTCCCACCATTTTCCTCGTTGTTTCACTCCCTAACACATCAACACACACACAGACAGGAATATCGTGTGGTCAAGTGCCAGTGAGGGGATAAGGCTGGAGCTTGGGGGAGCATTTTTAAACCAAAAGCAATAAAATAACCAATAGTAAGTTGAGCACTCACTTACAAGGTCTATAAACTAGCTACTTATTCAAATGTCATAGATAGGTTTGCCAATACAAATGTATACACTGTGATCCGTTCCCACCGTTTCAACATCTTGCCTACTTGAGTAGCCAAAAAAAAAAACAACTTTCATTTAAGTCAATATTTGCCCAAAGCTGCAGCAACGACAGTCACTTTTTTCTAAAAGCAGCCTATCAAAAACATCCACAGCGTTCTTTTATTCTAGTATTATGTTACTTACTCCACTTCAACAATATGCAGAAGAGACAGCAAGCCCAGGGGGGATTAAAAACACAGTGCAGTCTGAGTGGTTTCTGTGCCACTAAATAGCACATGAAATTAAATGCATGGCCTTTTTATTTTTTGAAATTGAAAACACAACTTGCGACGCAGATGTTGGAAAATGTGTAAATCTATACTGCATGTTTGGGATAAAGTTTACTGAGGCGGAAAGTTCATTCGGCTTTTTGATACGAACATCGTCGTAGAGGACAGTTTATGACCAAATCCCATGTTCCCATCGGACAAAAGGAAAGGGCTTTAAATCCAAGAATATCTAACTAACCTGGAACGAGACAAGACAGCGAGGCCTTGAATGTATCTTTATTTGACTGGTTTCAGCCTGGTTGCTGAGATGAAGGGCCAGGCTGACATTTATGAATGCCTTTGGCTATATTTAGAAAATAAAGAGGAGCTGAGAGAGAAGGGAGACAGCAGAGAGGGTCACTACCTGCTCTGTATGCATCACATCATAGCATATCTGTCCAGCAGAGAGCAGACACACAGCGAGCTGCAGACCACCGCCCAGTGATTCCACTCTAACAGGCCAATTACTTGATGTGAGTGTGCATGAGTGTTTGTAATTGTGTATGTGAGTTGGTTTGTGCAAAGTGTCAGGTGTTTGCAGGTGACACATGTGTAGGATTTTCCTCATTAACTTCCCACATTACCGTTTTCTTGTAATGCAGAAAGCAATTAATGTAGTGTGTGTGTGGGTGTGGGTGTGCATGTGTGTGTGTGTGTGTGTGTGTGTGTCTGGGTACTGCAGCATGTCACCTCCCATGATCTCAGGAGGCTGTTTCACAGACTCCCAGTCTCATTAGCAGCCACACTATTAGCTGTGATTAAAATGCTATCATGGCTCTCCTCTTCTCGCTCACAGCTTCCTCTCCTCTTCCCCATAAAGGTTCAGGCTTGTAGGATAATGAGGTATAGTTTATTTGTCTCTCCGTGGACAGACAGAGACACACACACACACACACACACACACACACACACACACACACACACACACACACACACACACACACACACACACACACACACACACACACACACACACACACACACACACACACACACACCAGTAGTGGATGCTTTACATTTAACCCTTAAAAACCTAGTTTGATAGCAGTTATTTTGTGCTGTGTTCAGGCGCCTCTCACAAGCTATTTAACCCTTTGAAACCTAAGCAAATTGGTTTGATTTCTTTCAAAAACATGGGGAAAAAGGCAATGACAAACCTGGCAAGAAACGCTCCATAAACATCAAGAAATAAGTAAAAGGTGATGAAGAAAATGACATGAAAATTTAAATGACTAGAATTACCATAAAATTATCAAAAACTAAGTAAGAATGTATAGAAAACTGTATTCATGATCACTTTAAAAATATATTTAAAATTACACTGCAGGAAAAAACCATTTATAGTTTCATTTTGCGTTTTTCTGGGTCATTTTCTGGTTTGTTTTTGTTTTCTTACTTTTCTATTTTATTTTACTTTGTGATTATTTTCAGGTCATTTCTTTTACCTTTTTACTAATTTGTTGTTAAGTTGCTAATTGTCTTCTCCCCAGGTTTTTTAAAGAAATGAATTTGTTCAGGTTTCAAAGGGTTAAACCTGAGAATAGAGATGTGTGGTGGAACAAAAAGAAGTTAAAGTTGTTTTAAGAACATTAAGCAGAAACAGATTTATAAAAAAAAAAATCCATACTATGACCCCCACAAATCACATGCTCTCTCTCTCTCTCTCTCTCTCTCTCGCCAGACACATTAAGGAATGTATCATTCTGTGTGCTTTGGCAGCAGATCAGCGTTGGCTGGCTGAGCGAAATGAGCGTGGCTGCGGATGGCTATCAGCCTTATCTGCTGCTAATAAATCTAACAGAAGGATCTTACAGTATGCTCAGACTAAACTACGTACCCTTCAGACTCTCGCTATCACCCAACCACTCTGCCAATAAGCTAACTGGTCCTATCATTACCCTTAAAGACTGGCACTTCACATTGTCAATCAAAGCTGACAGGCTCGCTGCGCTCATATCGGAGCCCTCAGGGTTTGATTATGAGTCTCTCATAGTTTACAGTAAAATGTACAACTAATCAGATTTCTATAGACCACACATAGTGCACTGTATAGTCTGTGGTCTGTCCGACTGCAGTTAAAGCACAGGGGATGTTGCATGGTATACAAACTGTGCTCTAATCAGGGACAGACTGACAGTCTGCATACAATAATAAAGTGCAAACACAGAAATACAGAATGATGGATTATAAACGATTATTTTACCATCATTGTTGCTGTCTCTGTAGTGTTGTAGAGTGTTTAACTCACTACGATATTTCCAAGCATGTTCTTCATCTTTGCCTTATTGTCTCTCTTCTTCTACATTTAAAAGAAATAGTCTAAAAAAAATGGGACACGTTTTGTTTTGCAGTGCCAGATGAGAAGACTGATACCACTCTCGTGTTTTGTAAGGTAAATATGGAGCTGCAGTCAGCAGCCAGTTAGCATAGCTTGGCATAAAGACTGGAAAAAAGAGGGAAGCAGCTAGCCCTTTCCACCTGTAACTAAATCCACCTACCAACACCCCCAAAGGTCACTAATTATTAAAATGTTATATTTTCATTTTCCAAAAAAAAAAAGTAAAACGTGTAAAAATGACAGTAACTTCCTGCAGTGTGTGCTGGTTACCTGGCAAATGCATTTTTTTCCTGGCCAAGAAATAGTCCAGCACATAGCCCCTCGAAAATCACAACTTGTTGTTTTTACACTGCAATTTAACCAAATGGGATATAATAATAATTCATGAGTATGCTTCAGAGGTGCTGCCTTCATATTTAGTGTGCAGACATGAAAGTGGTACTGTTCCTCTCATTTAACTCTCTGCCAGAAAGCAAACAGTCGTCCTTCTGAAAATGACGAACTATTGCTTTAAATCCTACCAAGTCATTTAACAGACTATTATACCAGAAAAAAGTGTAATGTTGCTTCATAATATGACCACAGACATATCTATCGCAACACAAAAAATATCATGCGGCATGTGACCTGGAAGGGAGCCACTGCAATCAGTGAAACTGTGTGACATGGCATTAACAGAAAGGAATTGTCTCACTGAATCATCAAAATTGTTTTTATTTTTAGTATCAGATGGTGTCTATTCTGTCTTTTGAAAGGGAACAGATGAGATTCATTTCTTGTTCAGGGAACATCTGCATCCCAGATAAGTCGATGATCAAAGAGTCAACTGACCATCATCTCCTGACCATACAGTACACTGTGATTTGGCCAGGAGGTGTTTGCTCAGGCAGGCACATCCCACACATGGCACAATCCACAGTCTGGAGTTGGGTCCTGCCACAGACACAGGAAGACAGACAGGGTGGGCTGGATACCACCTCTGCCCTTTTGGTCCTAATCACAAGGAGGAGAAACCGTAAGGGAAGAAGACTCACTTTCACCAAACCGCTGAATGTGCTCACACACAGTCACACCAGAACAATGCCACTACAATCCAAGCACAACATCTGTTCCAGTCAGCAAGCAGGCCGCTGCCAGAAACATGTTCAAAAACGAAATAGCATAAAAGCAATGGAGTAAAGGAGAAATAAAAGAAAGGAGAGACACGTGAAAAGGAAAACAAGAAAGTCTTTCCATTTGATATTCTGTGTTTTTTGTGGCACACTGGGTCATTTTCCGTCAGGCTCCCACACAGGCCTGAGCTCTGAGTCCTGGATCTTTTCTTCGAGGTGATAAAAACACACTGACACTAAAAGGTGCTAATTGCCAGAAATTTAAGTGAAATTAATGCAAAGAGAAAGGATAAATAACATTAGAATTTACTGGAATGACCATGAATATTTACCCAGCAGGAAGTGTGTGCGTGTGTACACGTGTGGGTCAAAATGTACTGGAAAAAGTGTACATTGCGTTTTGTTCTCCTTAATGCAAACTCTATAAAAGGAGGATTTTCATTTTTAAAAAATGGTTTAAAAAGTCAGTTTTTTAAGTGTTTTTTTTTTCTTGAAAGTGGTCTTGAAAATATTAGTGATATTTGTTTATGTCATTAACTTAAAATAAGCTTAAATATAAACCTTTATTTAATCAAGTGAGACCCATTGAGATTGAGATCTTATTTTAAAGCGAGATCTGAGTATATAAATAAAGACATAAAACGAATCAATTTAAAATGTAAAATATTAATCATAGTAAATATAGTACTACAAAATATTTTTTCTAAACATTTTAAAAATGAAATAAAATGTTTAAAAAAGTTAAAAACAATCATAGTTAATTAATTTATTTCTGAATTGACCCACTGGAACCAGTCCTTTGTAAATAAATAAATAAAACAAATCATAAATGTCTCTTTCATTTTCCAAATCATGGATATCTCATTTGCTAATGTAACTGTATCATTTGGCTTTTGTGTTTAATGTATATCAATGTATTTTTCAAAGTATTAAACAACGTCTGTAGAAAAAATTTGTCAAATTAATGTGTGTATAGCAATATATTAGGCATCTGTTAAGTGTAATAATGAATAAAGGAGCTCATTCACCAGTGGCACTACAAATAATATACGGAAAGGGTTTCAGATGATGGAGCACAGTGGTGAAGTGAAGTGTGATGTAACTGCAGTCAAACACACCGAAATCAGAGGCACTTCAACACTAATTTCTTTTTAAGTTAATGGCAGCATTAACAGAAATCTGGCATATAATACTGACTGCTCAAAATAAACTGTCAGAATATAGTGGTAACATTCTTTTGGACCTCTAGCTTTTTGCTGGATGTTTTTGTCTCTATCAGTAGTTTGCAAAACTTTATGGGTAGCTACATTGTTTCCCTAAAAGAAACCAAGGCCTTTAAAGAGTTCAGCCACAGGCAAAACATCCAGAGACAGACCAAGCTATAGGTTTACAGCCCACAGAGCCCTCTCTCACACTTGGCAGGAACAGTTAAAGGCAATTACAACAGATTAAACAAACAATTTCTTAAGGCAGGCATGTAAACGAGGCTGTTAAAGTAAGGTAAAAGTTCCTCTTGTGTCAACCTTTTAAAGTCATCCCATCTCCTCCCCCAGGAATCTAATCTACAACATATGGACATAATAACTGCCGAGGACGGAGGGGGAAAGACACACAAACTCACTCTAATAATATGCAAACTCCAGTAAATAATTGGATTAAACTATCAATTGTGGTGCTCTGTCACTTTCTACATGACCAAGCAAGATTAGAAACACATTTTTGTCACACACCTTTAACCTGAGAAGATCCATTGGCTTTTTAATTGGTGATTAGAGCCGTTCTCCAAACACATTTGGTTAGGGCAATTTAAGTTTCACTGAAAAACACACAGGTTTAAATCTGTTTTAATCTGTGTTGTGAAATTCCCCCACACACACTCAGATTTTCTTTTCTGCCACAACTCAAAGGAAATCATCATCCCTCTATCCCCTGGTATCCCCTGGTTATAGAAAGTCGGGAGAAAAATAAGAAAACAATGTAAATGAGCGTTTTCAGTCCCTCAAGGAAAAAGGTTGCGTTGTGTCAGATTTTCCTCTGCATCTTTGAAATTCTGATTTATTACTGGATCAAATTTTCACCCCATTATAATCATCAGATTAAACACTGATGGATTCCAAGATGTTTTGTTGATGAATATAATAACAACCATCATTTAGTAACGTATTAAGTCTCAGTATGTGTGTCAGATGAAGTTTTTCATGAAGATAAATGAAAAGGTATTAGACATGCCGTTAACAAAACTTGGTCCTCTTTGAGCGCTCTGGGCATTTTTCCTGTTACCGGCTCGGTAGCCAACTTTTTAAAGACCTGTGGTGATTCCATCCTAATGACTCCAAGTGTGTGTAGAGTGTGCATACACACTTTGAGTGTATGTGAACATGCAGCCGCAGAGTGCTGCTCAGGACACATGGATACTGTTAAGACGCTGGCTGTGATCACAGGGATGGGCACTTGATTTGGAGGAGGCAAAAAGACTTTGGATAGCTGAACAATTACAAGGAGCTGGGATTGAATATCGAGATGCTTTGGCGAACTACTGGCTGCTTGAATATAGAATTTCTGTGCAATCAGGTGTTTTTCTAGGAGTCATATTAAAAGGAAATCAAGAGGAGAAAAGGAGACAGATGAATAATGGTGGGAGTGTGGACTTGAAAAGAATAAACTAACACACCCACTCAGTGAGATTTGTCAGGACAGCTGCCTAATTTTCTGTCCCCGAGGCGTTGTGTTAGGCAGCACATGATGTATATGTAAGTGAAAGTGGTTAGTCTTTTTGCTCTGACTCCAAAAGGACAGTCCAGATGAACTTCACTGTGACTGAGCCATGGCTGGAGGTAAGTTAGGAGATGTATGTGTGTTTGTTTGTCAGTGTTATGGTGCATGCATGCTTGAATAATTACAAGTGCTACATACATAACATAACATAGCATGACACAACAAGCTAGTGCATGGTGCAGGGAAAGTTCAGATGAGCTGAATACTTAGTTTAGGAAGGAAAAGCTGAACGAAACAAAGGTAATACAAATTGAGACCAAATAGAGAACAACACAACATGAGAATAGACACTGACACACTGCATGTATCAGTCTTTTAAATGCATATTATACCAGAAACCGTAGTGCTTTTCATGGCATCTGTCACCCATTGCCCTAGCTTACACAGCGAGGTCACGCCCTCTCCCTTCAAAGGCCGTCTCATCTGTAGCTCTCATTATTACTCCTCACTTCCCACAGGAGGGCCCGCTGTCATCTGCCCAGTAGCCTCTGCTGACCACCATCCATCTGTATGCCCTCCCACCAGCAGGCCTTTCAGCACACTCATAAAGGTTCAGGATCTACTGCGTCAACACTGAGACTGAGCCTTTGTTTGGTTTGAGGGCACCGGGCTCCACATACAGTACAGCAGATCATTAACCTGTTCACGCCTGATTTTTTTTTTTCTTTTCACTGAGGGGGATACTAAAGGTGAATCAGGTATAGATTTTGACTAATAGATATCACCATGGAACATCCTCAGTTGATTACTTACACTGAGACAACTGTTTTTTATAGTTTTCAGAAATTGTATCTTCAAATGTGCAGAAGTGGCATATCTCTAATTATGCCCTAATTTACGTGCATTTTCAGGAAATCTAAATGTTGAAGGATGAAATCAAGTTAAAATTCTAGTTTTATTTTGTTGAAATATAGTGTGAAGGGTTTTTAGGGAAGTTTTGGTATCTCTTTTTAGCACTAAATAAGTCTGAAAATGCTGTCAACAGCCATTAAAAAATGGCTATTAACCATGTTTTTAGGATTGAAATGTTATATAAATCACACTAATATAAATGTGTATGCCTCATTTGCATATAAAACTATGCAAATTATGTATTATCTTATTAAAGTTGCACTTTTTGCACACATTTCCCAAACAGAAATCTGTACTAAAATAAATACCTAAGTGTGTACTTCGGAGGTTTTCTTTGAACTAGTCTGAAGACATGTTCTAGACGCAAAACAGCCCAAAATCTCAAAATTGACCTGTGCATGAAAAAAAAAAATTTTTTATCTGCAGTTTATCCCCTTGAAAATATTTCCTAAAACAAATACCTTTCCCCATGTAGAAATGATTCTCTTCTATAATCATGCAAATGGGTGGGCCTACTGAATAGTTATTTAAAAATGACAAAACTATTGAAAAAGTAATGTCTGCAGTTGTGTCACTGAGAAGTAAAAACTTCACAACGATTGATTAGTTCACTTAGTTACAGGGAAGAAGTAGGAATTCTGAGCATAGTCACATGCTGCAACCAATAAACATGTGACATTCATCACAGAGGACGCAGTGTGTGAAGGGGTGTTAAAGGTGTGCGGACATTATGAAGATAAGCATCTGTGAGGTCAGACTGTTATCTGGGGTCCAAAGGCTGCAAAAAAAGGTGAAAGAAAGCAGAAAGAGCTTATTTAAGCATCATCTCTTTGAAAATGTTGACTGACCTATAGTAACTCCGCAGCCTGGTGGAAACATGTGACAGGTCTCCTAAGAGCGACGAAACCATAGAGAGGAAAATCTAAGATGAAAATGCTGCTTTGGAAAATTTATTCCTGTAACCTGAGAACCCGGGGCGGATAGTCATCTGGAAGCTCCGTTTACCTTTTTCTCTCTGTTTTTATGTGTATGTCCTTGTGTGTGTGTGTGTGTGTGTGTGTTGCCACCGAGTGTGGCCCAATGCTTTCCATGTGTGCATGGGGAAGTCGACAGTGTTGTTTTGTTTTGATGGGACCAGATAGATCACCCGAACGCCGGGGCCAGAGAACAGCACTGCTGCTTGGTGCTGACGCCATCCTTCACCACAAAGCCCCAATATCAACAAAGCGGGGACAGTAACCAAGAGAGGCTGTGTTTCTGACATTTGATTTTCCACTATCTTTCCCCTTTTTTTTTTCAGAAAAATCATCATTTAACAATTACAGAGCATATCCATAACCACTTTCCCTCTGTCTACCATTAATCTTCTAAATACTGAGGCTGGACGGACTCCATCTACTGTCCCTTTGATCTATCAAATTGAGCCTAACAAAGGAAAATTCCATGACAACAGATGAGCAAATTAAAAAAAAGGCTTTACAATCAAAGTCCCGGGCTGGGAAGTCAGTTCACTATGTGTCCAGATCACTTTGTCGACATTTTAAATATTGATCATATAAGTAAACAGCCATGGTATTGTTTGTTGATTGTATTATTTTAAACCTAACAAATCTCTGAAAAGCGACTGTGGGTGAAACCTCTGAAGTAAACAATGGAAAGTAATCAAATCTACATGAGGAGAAGTATACGCTGTGAGAATATCAACCGTCCGCTTACTTATGACTTCTTTATGAATGCAATCTGTTGCCTGCAAGGACAGAACGTGGAGCGTATACAGTGACTGATTCCTCAGCTGGTTTAGACTAAACAAACAACAGCAATCTTGTCAATTTTGTGGTTTTAACATTAGGTTTTCCATGTTGTTGTAATTATATTCATCCTCTTCTGATCCCCTGCTAATCCTGAAAGTCATTCCCCTCTGCTTCATACACACCCCAGTGAAAACAAAACCTTCACTTTTTTCTCCTTCTCCATCACACACACACACACACACACACACACACACACACACACACACACACCCACACACACACACACACACACACACACACACACACACACACACACACACACACACACACACACACACACCCCCCTCGCTTTCCCCAAACTCATCCACATGCGGAAACAGTAGTGAGGTCGGCGCTGTGGCTAAGGGATCCTGGTCTGTGTGATGTGGAAGCTAAACGTCTACTGTTTCAGAAAATAAACATAGCAGGATTGTCCCAGAGTAACACACACTTGCCGGCAGACGGACTCATAATAATTCCCCACATCTGATGACAGCTGGGAGAGTTTTCCATAGTGATAACAGGAATGTTTTCACACCCCTGGACACATACAGTCTCCTCATTGTGGCCTGCTTCATGCAAAGAACCTGTTTAGGGTAAAAGGAGCATACAGTCAAGTCTAAATGAAGTCGGCCGCCCACTGGAGACAGTGACAGAGGATCCGTCTGCCGGTCTGGCTGTGACTTTTTCTCAGTATCTCACAGGGACTTATCTTAGATTCTTCTTTGCTCTGTTTTAGATCAGATTGTAAATCCCCAAACTCTATCATTTCAGCCATTTCTTGACTCTTGATTTATCTCTGTGTGCCAAAAATGTCGTAAAAAGAGCTCTGGGCAAGCAAACACCCAAAAACTGCAGCTCACAAACACAGATGCAATATGTAGAGGCAATATGAGACACACCACATACTTGCATACTGTATCACTCTTGGAATTATGAGGAGCGGAGAGGCCCAACAAAGCTTCCCATCTCAGGCCAAGGCTCTGTTATTACACACGCACGCACGCACGCACGCACGCACGCACGCACGCACGCACGCACGCACGCGCGCACACACACACACACACACACACACACACACACACACACACACACACACACACACACGCTTCAGTATACACAGAGACCATTCAAAACCACAGCTGACGATTCATCTATGTACATTCAACAGTAAGGTGAGAAAACTTGGCCATCCAACTTCTGTCTTGGACTCTGTCTAGGAATACCGTGCAGGCTCTTCTAACCTCTCCAGCAGGAGCATGCTTATCAAGTACACCCACATCCGCAAAAATGCAAATGCATGCTCATAAACACATAATAAATAATCCAAAAGTCACACTTCGCCTCACAAAAACTGTTTGAGCTTGGGCCAGCAGTGACAGTGAGTTGCCGATCAAACAGAGCGCTGTGCTCACCTGAGGCGGTTCAGGAAGGTCTGAGTACGCAAATGAGGACCCCTGAGGTTCAATCAGCTTCCTGTGCGTTCCTCTAGCCCCTGTCCCAGCAGGTTCAGAGCAGGTGGGAGGGTGGTGTTACATACACCTGATTGAGTTCATTACTCCATTCCTGACGGGGGTAAAAGAACCATTACCAAATTATTAGACACCTGAGAGAGCATACACACACATGCACGCAGGCCAACAGTCCTTGAATCACATGAATGCACACAATTAACACATTACCGGAGAGGGTAGTACGCCATATACTACATAAGGTTTGGGCTACTCACTGATATATCCTTTATCTTAGAAAAAACTCAGAAACAGTACAACAGCTCTTATCATCATTAGGAAGAAGACAAAAACAATCATATTGCCACTGTGTAATCTAATTAAGCATTGCCAGCAGTGTGCGTGGTTGGAGGGAAGATGCATGGGGTAATGCGGGGAATGAATTTCCATATCTGATCAGAATAATTCTGCAGGGAGGCCTCTGCATTCCCCAGAAGTTAAGATAAGCAAAAGATAACATTGAGATAAGCAGTCTGTCAAAGCCAAATCATTTCTGTGTAAATTATAGTGGTCATGTGTGCAAAAGCTATGACAGCAAACTTCAGATTTTGTTGCCAAGCACAGTTTTGACTCTCAACTCTGCTGTTCTTGTTTTATTTAACACTTAAGGGGTTGATTTACAGCTGTAGGCCAGGTTAGCGGGACTGACTAGAACTAGGTAGGTGATGGGATGGAAAAACAGTAATGTGTCTTAAAGATAAGGATTTTCTAACCACATGGCCTTGAGGTAGTGATGTTACAACTCGATGAAGCTGCACCTGTGTTGTGGATCCTGCTTGACACTACCTTCTACTGTCGTTATTATGCGTCATGCCTCCACTATCAATATATACGCATGGGACTCAACACATCAACACACACAATATTTGCACGTAATGTCACATGCTATCAGAGTGCATTTAGTAATTTTACACCGATCACTATTGTAATATGACATGCTATTGTTACCATTATTGCTGTGCATCTCTCCCCCTCTCTCCCTCTCTTTTCCCCTTTCTCTTTCTTTCTTTTTTGTCATTGTTGTAAATTATTTGTTATTTACAACATCTATTGCATGTCTGTCCGTCCTGGAAGAGGGATTCCTTTCTCAGCTGCTCTTCCTGAGGTTACTTCCATTTATTCCCCCCGGGTTTTTGTGGGGAGTTTTTCCTTAGGCGATGAGAGGGTCTAAGGACAGAGGGATGTCATATGCTGTAAAGCCCTCTGAGGCAAACTGGGTTTTGTGATAATGGGCTTTATAAATAAAATTGACTTGACCTGACAATTCTGCTTCTCAAACTGATACAAACCAACGACCAACCAACCAACCAAAGACAACAATAGCATTTGCAGATCTAAAAAACAAAAATCATGTGGTCCTAAACAGCTGGCACAAAACGGGGAGCAACACAATTGTAATTGCTAGTTGCAAATTTACGCAATTGTCATTTTCAAGGCCAGCACTCACGCTGCGTAAGTAGCAAATGTTCTTGTGTCCATTTTTGCAAACATGGGCATGTGCGTCTTAAAATGATGCATTGTTGGCGGAATTTGAGGCAGCAGAAATCGACTGCAAAAATGACAAACAAAAATTCAGTTTTGTCAATAATGCAGAATTTTCCTGCTACTTAAAGGGTACATTATTCAGATAAACGTACCCACGTAGCAGTTTCACCTCACGTGGACCCTCTGCTTTTTTACACACACAGGGACGCACAGACTCCGTAGTTATATATTCTGTCAAGTTCATAACTACAGTTTTTATTTGCTGTTTACACGTCAAATAATATTTGCTGCAGGGACATTACTGTTCTTACTGCATTACTCTCAGCAGCTCCAATTTGCATAATCCACCATGTAAATAGCATTGCACCAGGTGCAGGCACCAAGGAAATGTGAGATCACCCTCTGACTGGCTGAGCTCATATTAGGCACAAAACACACCAATGATTAATTAAGGGATTAAATACAACCCCTTTGCCCCGGTGCCTTACTTTGCATCCTGATTATGTGCCGTTTAGCTGGCAAAAGTGGAGATGGACACGCCCGACATGCACTTGCACCATGTACTTATGAACGCTATGTACTTTTTGATAACTGATAACATACCGGTGCCTTTTTTAGTACCACATCTACTGAACACACAACAGTATTTTTTTGGTGAGGACAGTTCTGACACTAGACTGATGTCCCTGTAAAGCACTGCATGCAGACAAAGCATGACCACACTCTCTTAATGGCACCACAATGAGCTCAGTTGCAGCAGATCATTCAGTGTCTGTTCACTCACAATGATGGCAGCTGAGTGCACTGACACGGTCGAGCAGAGACCTTATTGTGGAATAAATCGCATGGTCTGAGCCAAAAGAGAAGAGTTTGCCACATTTCATTAACCTCACATTGAGCTGAGCAGGTCTGATGAAGTCATTCGTTCTGAACTCCATTTTGCTTTCATTTAAAAGACTTTCACCGCAGTACACAAGTCATCAATCATGTCCTCGCTCAGGCTGCCCCAGGGCCAAGACGCGGATACAGACACATACAATCACATCTACTGGACCATATGTATACTCCCAAAAGCACAAACACATACACAGCAGGAGCACTATACGTCCCGCCATTCTTTGCTCCAGATTTCCTCTTATACGCTCGCTTACTAAAATGCAGAGACACATCTGTAAAGCAACATTCGTCAATCAGTGAAGCCAAATGGGTTTAAACAAAAGCAGGGATAAAGCCTCTTCATTCTGCCATGAGTTTTGGAGAACCAGTAACTTTTGTTGAGAAAGAAGAAGCCTCAGAGCCCAAATAATCAGTGACGCCTGACATTGTCTAATCACTTTCTACCAGAGCGTGAAGAAGAAGAAGAAGAAGTTGGAGGGCAGACAGACAACATAACACACACCATGAATCAGAGTGTAAATAAAAAAGGAGGAACAAGAAATGAAAAAAAAAACAGTGTTTTCAATCAGTGTTGAAACTACTCATTGATTTGTCTGTCAATAAAAAATTAATCAGCTACATTTTTTTAATCTTTTTTTTAATATAGCAATCTCACTGAGAATAAGATCTCTTTCTCAAGAAAAACCCGAGATCAAGAGATACTAAAGAACACAAGCTACACAAAAAACAAGAAATTAAAATAAAGCTAGAAAAAATTATAATAGGCGTCAGAAAATAAAGCTTCAAAATATCCAAGGGGAATGTAAGATTCAAGTTTCATTGGATAATTGTTTGAGTCATTTATTATGCACATATAAATAACATTCTCTAAGTATGCTGTTTTTCTCCATTTTATGCGATTGTAAATTGAATTTTTTTGGGTCTGCTGGTTACACAAAAAAATAAATCTGAAGGCATAACCTCACACACTGGGAAATTGCTATGGGCCTCTTTTGGAAATTTATTACATTTTATAGACTAAACGATCAATCCGTTCATCAGAAAAATAGTCAACACATTTCATTGACAAGGCAAATAATAATAAGTTGCGGCCTCTTGAGGAGCTGAAAAGACGAAAAGCTGCAGTACCAGAGGGGATTTAGAAATATTAATGTGGGAAAAACAAGCCTCTGCTTCTTAATGAGGGCTGTAAATTGAAGTATAGTGTGGTTTAAACTGGCAGCCAATTGAGCCTGTTGAGTACATGGAAAACAGCAAGATAACTGCAGGCTTTAGCAGTCTTAAGATACAGAAAAGTGGAGAAGCCTGTCATGGCCGTTAAAGCCCGCCACATCATTCACTTTAAGCAGTCTGTCCGCCTGCAGGAAATACCTCCTTACAGCAATCCATTTCAGGACATCTACTGGACTTGTCCATTTAATAAAGTGTCCAATCTGCGGCCAGCCCTGGACCCAATTTCATCATAATTTCCTTCCCTCAAAGTCCCAGTAGAACTAGTAACCAGAGTTCCTCATTTTTAATAATAGCTCAGCATATGAGCCCAGGAACAAAGATAAATCCTGTGCATTACTCCACTTCTCTCCTTAAAGAAAACAAATGCAGCAGACGAAGTCCCCCGCCACCTTCCATTATAATGTGGACCCTCCACCATTGTGCCCGCTTTAGCACTCCAACTTCTCAGCATGAGTTGGATGAAGTCCCGGGAACATTAAGAGACACTTTGCATTCCTAAACTCAGAGAGATATATTGTCGAACAAGCTCCGTGCTTTCGCCTTTGTATCAAAGAAATATCACTCCGGCGTTGGCTAGATTTATGGCAGATCTTCCGATTAAAGTTCAAATTCTACTCTTCAAACAAGCAGTCTGTATTACATCAAGTGCTGGCAAACATTTCTGTATATATTACAGTCGCTGATCTCACCACTATTCTCCTCGCACTACTCATCGCCACCGTTGTTTTTAATATAAGTGAACTATGTCTAAAGTGAGGTGGAAGTGTAGACCGAGAGAGAGCGGTGGTCACGGGCAGTGTGGGGTTCTCAAGCCAAAAACCATGATCTTTTTCTTCAACCGTGGCCCATAAACATTCGCTTGTGTTTTCGTTTCCGAGAGGAAAAGCTGTTTTTACCAGACTTTCCTCATCTTTGGCAGTTATGACCTCCACTATAAAAACATCTACTCCATCAAAAAATATGTATTCTTACAAACACATATCTGTTCTTTTATTTGAATTTGATAAACAATTTATTTAAACTGCAGCGCTGAGATGCTCATGAGAAATCATTCTACATCCTGGCACATAATTAAAGTTCATTTGAGAGAATGGCAATGAAAGCCCTTCCTTTTTTCAAAGGGAACGTTTAGAAGTGCCGAGGAAAAAAGAGCAGGTCCAAGTGCTTTCACAGTGCTAATTGGGTGCTAACAATGTTCCTTGATTGTTGTTGCAGTAAACTTCCTCATAAATGTCACATAGCAGAATGGTATGTACTGTATCTGTACACAAAAACCAAACCTCTAAATGGTTGGTTTTTCAGCCTCATTAGGAAAAAGTCTAATTTTTTTCCTTCTTCAGTAAAACACTGCGTTATTACAGATATTACAGCTGGGTTGATATGCAAAACTATGAGTTTGGGGAGGGAGAAAGTTTATTCAAATTTCGCTCATAAAGAGTCAGGGGCCTTGTGTGTGAAGAGGTGAATAAGTTGCTGTAAGGAAATGCAGATGTCGTGTTTTTAAGCTGCTATGACGTCCTTATGACCGTTCAGCTGTGTCAAATTGTCAAGGAAACGTTATAATATTGTTACAGTGTTTATATATAAGAATAATGGTTTCCGTGAGAGACAAAAGGCCAAACAAGTGTACATGCGTATGCCACAGAGAAACAAAAGAGACACACACGGGGGCAAAAAGGGTGATTTTGAATCTGGTTTGGTTTACTGCACACTTCAGAAATTAGTTCCATCATAAAGCTGGACTCACATACTAGATTTTACAGCTTCCAAATTTCTGGATTAAATTGCAGGAGACAGGAGCGTAATGTTGTTGCTTTTACAAAACACAGACACGGCGAGCTGAGAGGCTGGAAAATGAGTCAAACATATTGCTGAAGTTTTGATAGCAAGCAGCTCATATTATATGATGGGATGGCGGGGGGAGTGTGGCGCGATAGGAAAGTGGAGGGATCTGAGGTTGGATAAAGAAAAACAATTGATTTGGATCACGCATACATGTAACAAAAGAGGCTTTATGGATTTATCCAAAAGAATATTAGTTGCATTCCTTGAGTGTAAACCACTGGCTTTGTGGACACTTTAAAAAGACAATTGCAGATCAATAAAAACTACTGAAGACTCTTCCAAGTCCCTGGTGGAGACGTGGATTAAGGCCCGAGGGGGAATGAGTGACGGATTAAGACCCGAGGAGGGATGAGAGATGGATGAGACAGTGATGCTGTGGTGGCGGAAGGACAGCGAGGGGTGCCAGGGGCGTGATGCCACAGGGACGAGAGCCAGTCTGGCCAGCGGGCTCTAGAGTATACACTACTCTCCCGCTAACTAACCATCATCAATGTGGTAGCAATCAGCTGTGGTGCTGGAGGAAAATGGAGCTGAAGGAAAAAATCCCCCACAGCCGCGGCTCCCCCGCCCCCCACACAAGGCGCCCCTATGTTTTTCCTCCTCTCCTTCCCGCCGCTCCCCAAGTCAGTGGTGCCAATTGTTCGTTTGGAGAGATGAACAAACTAACATGGCTGTTCTGGGCAGAGGGACAGAGACAGACATGCCAGTGGTTGAGGCAACTGGCAAGGCACACGACACCACAGTATCCATCCCAAACTTTGTTTTCCTTCTGCTTCCCCTCCTTATCCCAGAGCAGAGATCAAAATACTTTGTATCAGAGCAGATATAAACACTCCTATTTCTTGTGTCGCTCATGCTATAAATACATATGGGGGGAAATTGAACTATTTTTATGGTAATTTATGTTTTAATGGCTTCGCCAGTTTGTTATTTCTGCCTGGTGTACTGCCCAAACCCTGAGGTGAAGAGGTTTTCATGTTAGGGTGTCAAAACAACCTGCAGCCAAGTGAGTAAGGTCTGACTTATGGGCGCACTAAATCAAATCGCCCAGTGTTTAGATGAAGAAGTCACACTGCTGTAAAAAACACACTCACGCCCACAAATAAAGACGGTCCCAACCATTAACATAGTCCAAGATACATCCTTGCCAAGGAAGCACATGGTAAATCAACCCCCCACCCACCCACACACACACACACACACACACACACACACACACACACACACACACAGCCTACAGATAATCCAGTAATGATTATCTTGACAGAGAAGGATCTGCATGCTGTGGTAATTCTAAAGCTTTACCGGTGCAGTATAGAGTGTTTCTGCAGCACAGTTTCCACTGCGGAGTGATTTTGAAAGAAAAAAAAAGTGGAAATAAACAGTGAGCCCTGAGACCCCTTTCTCCATGAGAGTGTGGACAGCACTGCTCTGCTATTTGTCTCTCTTTAATAACCACTAGAAAAGCACCCTCAGATCCAGCTCAATGTTTTCAAAACCAGTGAGTTATGGTTTCACCACACTGATGTCACTGTTTAATAGCACGCGTTTTGCTGAATTCTGAACTTTCCTCTCGTGCTTGAATCATCACCAGCTTGAAAAACGAGGACAGATCGCCTTCGTTACTCCTCGCTGCCCTTCTGCTTTCTGCACAATCAGCGGGCCATTTATCGAAATTAACTTATTCAAATTGTGGGCCAGAGCTAAGACTATGGGTAATGAGTAAATAAAAAGCAGAGCCGTACGGTCACTCTATGGTTTTTCTGTCATTGTGTTTGTGTTGAGAAATACCAACCCCAACCAGACACATATGCGCACATGCACACTTGCCCATTTTTATTCATGAAAATGAACTTCGAGCAAATTGCAGCCTAGACCTAAAACTATGAGCTACTATGAGTAAATAAAAAGCAGAACTATATGGTTAGACGATGGTTTGCCTGTCTGACAGTGTTTGTGTTGAATAAGAAGCCCCCAATCTCTCTCTCCGTCTCCTTCCATCTCTTACTTCTTCATGTTCTCTCTCCAGCTCTGACTCATTCTCCATTACAAGTCCCAGGTCTGGCGTCAGATGAAGCACAAAGTCAAAACGTCTTAATCAAATAAGCCATTTAAAGCAAGTAAACGCTGCCTCTTAGCCTCCATGGTCTCCTGTTCTATTGGACTTTGACCATGTCTGCCTTTACTGGAAAGTCAACCACTGGAGCCTTTATTAGTGTGGCTGGTGCAGTATTGTTATATGTTTGTGCGTATATGGTTTTAATCCTCCAGAAGAAAGCATGAGCTCATATTTGTGTAAATAAGAAAAGAGCAAAGCAAATGTTCATATCTGCCTTTTGTACATATAACTCTGTAAATGTGTTGTTTATGGACAACTAAATGAAAGATCCCAGATTGTAGTGCGGTGAGTGCACAAACACACACCAAAACAGGAGACGTCTCCACGATTACATCATGGGTCGCGAACGATGACATCGTGCGACCAATCCGAAACCTTTGTTTCCTCCTTTGCATGATGCGGAACAGAGAAGCAGGAGACGCTTCTCATTTGTTTTCAACATTGTTCCACATACCAGCTGCAGGGAGAGCAACGCTGCCATTACTCACATTCACAACACTGGAAACAAAGCCATAAATTAATAGTAAGACTGTAAACAAAAGCTAACAGCTTACCTAATCTTCCTGTGACAGGGGTCATGCAGTTTAAAAATCTATCTAAATAGTCTATCCATCTCCTTTTTGGATTCAGCCCTGGCTCCATCTGTCCTGAGTCTAAACTTCCTCTCCTGTTGCTTGCTGCCCTCTCTGACCAGCTCGGCCGCCACAGCTACCTCAGGACACAGCAGATCAAACGTGCAACTACCTCTTCATTACCATACTTTCTAATTGCTGACATTTTTCAGTCTGACAGTTCGGGAGATGAGAGGGCGAGTAAAGATCGTCCTGGCTTAGCTTGCTGCTTTCAAGGCTCGCTGGGCTGTCTATTATTTCCCTGATGGCCTTTTAAAAGAGGCTCATCCATCACTCTCTGACAGCATCTATCTCCCTCTAACCTTTCTGGCCTGATATGAAATAATATTTTTAAAAAGTCAGGTCTGTCACTGTTATGGACAGCTCCTCCCACTGGGTAGCAGGAAGTCAGAGCTGTGAAGCTTGTCACTCAAGTAATTTAACTTTGTATGCGCGCGCGCGTGTGTGTGTGTGTGATAGAAACAAACACACATGGAAATAAGGCAACAAAGACCAGGAGGGATATGAGGGCAAAAAAAACCAAAAGAAAAACAAAGAACTACACATGTTTTCATTGGTTAGTGAGCAATTCAAGCTCAGGATTCCCTCTCTGGATTGCATGATGGGGAGTGATGAAAGGTCTGAAGAGGAAAGCCCCAATAATGAGGATCTGCAGCCTGTGTTACTCAATGCCATGTGTGGTGCCTACTGTAGGGCCCACACAGACCCCGCTCTCAGTGTAATTAATGCCCTTAGGGCCTGTGTTGCAGTTTCTATACTCCCTAATGAAAGAAAGATGGCTCTCTGCAGTATCCCGCACTCTCCTAAACTCTTTAGCTAATAATTCCTCTGTACATTATTCATCTCTGTCACAATACCCTACTATTATATTCAAATGATGCATGCAGTGCATATGGGTGTGTATGTGTGAGTCGGTCCATGTGTACTGCCATTTATGTTACTCTTTATGACTTTTACTTGCCTTGACAATATGAGCATGTTCTGGCTTGCACTGTTGTGTACTTCTGCACCCATGTGCACCCTTTTCATGCAGATTTATCTTTGCCTTTGTCTGTTTGTCTCCTATGCACATGTATGAGTGTGTATGTGTCTGTGTGTGTGCAAGATTGCCTGTGCTGCCGTCAGGGCCTCGTCTGTGCTGTTTCAGTAGGTTCCTGTTTAAAACAGACAGGCAGGGTTCACTGTGTGCCAAGCTGGCATGCTCCCTGGGATAATGAGAGACTATGCTTTGGTTTGGATTGTTGATTAAGGATTATTCAGCAACACAAACAAGCTACTGTTCAGCCATGTGTGCGCACGTGAAGCGTATAGCACTCTGAAAGGAAGGGCCAGATTTGGTCTTAGTGTACAAAGAAATTGGAAGGGAAAATGTACAGAGAACAAGAGGGCAGTTAATATCGTATATATGTATTAGTTATGTCTATATAAACACTGGATCTCTGGGTTGGCATCCATTCATGCCTGCTCTCTACTCTTTTCTCTCTGCTGACATACAGTAAGTGATAGGAAACATTGCTTGAGTCCTTTTGCTATTAACAAGACAGTTTAAAAAGCAATATGGGATTTTTTCCAACTTACATAAACTGCTATAATATAACAAAATGTTAATGTACAAATTGTGGACATACAGACGTCTTAGAGCATCTAGCATCATACATACATTTTATAAAAGTTTATGAGTTTGGCAATTGTAAGACAAATAAAACAAACAGAAAAAGTGCACAAAATGCCTTCTTTTACACAATTTTAAAGGGACAAACTGAAGCTGAAGTGAGTCAGCTGAAAAATATTAGAATTTCTAAAGAAAATAATACACACATTAAAGTTAAGTTAGGATTTTGGCAACTCGACTCAGGGAGGAATCGAGTTTAAAGACAACCAAAACACTCATAAAAAGTTATAGGGCAGCAGTCCAAATTCAATTCAAAATTTGTGCTATTCATAAGAAGCACTGCTGTGATGTGGTGGTGGTGTTTTTACAGCTTACTAGTGCTCCCGCAGAGGCTGTGTAAAAACACAGATCACTACAAGAAGTTACCACCCAGAGAAAATAAATAAACCAAACTGTGATCAATCACTAATTGTGAGCTGAGAGAGAGTTATACTTATGTTTGCTGCAGGGGGGAAAACTGTATGTTGGGCAAAAATGATTCTATTTATATAACAGCACAACACAACACAAACAGAATCAATCACCAACTGCATAAAATAGGCAATTACAATATATTTTTCTTCTACTACCATGACAAATTTACAGCGATTTGTTAAAGAATCCTAGTTTGACATTCTGTGATACTCTGGCTGGAAATTGCAAGTTGTTTTGTTAACCCTAATTTCCTTGTGCAAATGGCCGTAAAATGTCACCATATGCTAACCATTACAATTGCAATTATGATTAATAGCCATTACTGACCCATGGTGGAATCTCAGCCAGAATCTAAAAAACAGGGAGATGAGACTTTTGAAAGCTGAGGCAATGTGGATATTTAAACTAAATGACAGAAATAAGAGCGAGTCTCACCTCTAGTGGAGCTGTGATTAAATCCATTTCTCCCAGCAAAAGTTTCCAACTTATTCATACCAATAAAAATATGAAAAGAAGACAAAATGTTCAAATCTACATTTCACCCATCTATTTGCTGCTTGTGTTTGTCAAGCCCCTGTAGCTACATCAGACACAACACAGACCGCCCAACCACAGTGTCCCAGAAACTGTGGCTAAATACAGTTTGTCCAGATTCATTAATGTTTAGGAATCAATTTGATTTGTTCACTTGGAGGAGTCATTCTTTTGAAATGTCCAATGCAGGATCAGATAACATTCATGGGGGAAAATAATGACTTTTCCAGCTAACAATGGCATTTTTTGTAAATCTTATCTATAAAACTTTGCAACGGAAAACTTGTACAGTGTAGAGTTGTTTTGTCACATTTGTGTACTGAATAATAAAGTTTCACTCCAAGCAGAATGGGAATAGACCAACATCTTGAGGGAACTGTTCAATATATTTTTTAAAATATTCCCATTCACTTTCTTATCCAGAAAACTGATACCACCATGACACAACGTGCCAGCAGTTAAACTTAACTTCGCAATATGGCCGCAGCCTTTAGACTGAGCAAGGCTAGGTGTAAGCTAAATTAGGCCATGTTCACCCGAGATGCAGGAAGGCCCCGATATGCACAGCCGCCCGTCAGCAGTCACCTGGCTGTTCACATCAGAAGCACATTTCTCAGCATCGCTCAACAAGCGATCCTGCTCCTCTGCTCTTGCTTGTGTGTGCGATGTAAATGTCGTCATCTGTAAATGTGGAACTTGAACCCAATGTCCACGCACAGGCTATTTTTGTGACTTCAGTGCTGTCTAAAACACTGCAAGCCAACTGTGGCCATGGTAACGTTTGTTTCAAGTTGGATATTTGACAGACATTCACTCCAGACCCAACAGCATCGTTTAGTTTTACTTTCACTTGATGGTGAACTGTAGAAAGAAGGTATGCTCACCTCCCAGCTCTCCTGTTTACTGTAGGGCCGACACTGACCGCATATTGTACTATAATACCCACATGTTTGTCTGCACAGATTCCCGCAGACGCACAATACTGAAATTATCTTCAAGCCCTAACATCGGCACCAAAAGAAAGTGGCAGCACTCCAAGAAAAATCAAGGTGATTTGCGGTGCTTCTGCATCCAGTGTGAACCCAGAGTTTATCAGCAGCTGACACAAAGTGTCAAATTTACTGTACAGATGCAAAACTCTCAGCAAAAAGCAAAAAAACATTTCTAGGATATCTGACTTTTCCTCTAATTACAGTCTTGACTGGGGTAATTCTGCTGTGAACTAACCTGGATTTCACTTTTTTAAAGTTGACTTATGCAGCGGCAGATCTGGACAGTACGATAGAAGGAGCAGGAATGCAGGATGGTATGAGATGAATTTTGGCATAAGCACATTATGCTGAACCATATGCACATATTGAGGGAGCATGCGGGCAAAGCTGGGCAACAAATTTTCATCGAGGAAAATAACTCTGTTTACATTTCTCATACTTCCCATTCCCAGAGTCATGTAGGCCACAGCAGAATCACGTTTGGTCCAAAACGTTTATTTAGATTTTTATATTCAGCTTGCTTATACACCTGAAAGCAACCTCTGGTTAGGAAAGATTCTCAGTACAAATTAAAGAGGAAGGAGTTTTTGGTAGCACACTGCTCCCTCCTGTTTCCATCCCGCTGTCTATTTTGGCCTTGCACAAGGTTACTCAGCTAATGATGTTCAAATTCTTCCAGCAGCATATTTGTTGTAGTAAAATACACCTGGCACAGGAGCGGAGATTAGTGGCAACTGCTGTTCCAAGGTGTTTTTAAAATTAATAAATGTCATCGAACTTTCAGTTTAAAAAAAAAACTGGTCTGGTTTGAAGGTGAATGGAACAACTTTTTATCATCTTTTTTTTGGATAATGGAAAAATCAGTTCTTCATTTATATGAAAATGAAACAGTATACTTTTACAATCTGACCATCTGTCAAACACTCCACTTAGAATATCTGCCAGAATGAGGCCCGTTTCTGCCAACATCAATCAACGTGAATTTGGTTGAGACATGCAAGGCGGAGGTCCAACAAGACGCAGCATGGGTCCCCACTGACAGGGCTGGCTGACGTGATCCACAAGGTCAATGAGGAAACACGTTCAGAATAACAGTATAACAAGGAACATGCCACAAACCGCCGCCGTGTCAGCATGTGACAGCTGACAACAGCCACTGCATACAGTAAGGTATGCTGATCAGACCTGAAGGGGAATGCTAACACAGGGCATTTTAGTGAGAATATCCATCATCCTTCATGCGGATGTGTCAAAAAACTAACCAAATGGGCCACCCAAATTACAAATCAACATTTTGTCTTGCATCACTCGTGGTATGCGGCAGATAGTTTTGGTTTTATGTGCTGAGGACTCCCCATTGATTTGAATGCATTAATTTAGAAAAACGAGAATTGGCGTGAAAAGGCCTTTATGGTGCTTTAGCACAGCATTATAAACCATTATACAGTATAGGATTTGTTTGGACCATCTGCAAGTAATTAGAGAGACCTTTTCATTTCCTCCTTATAATTTTGTAATTAAAAACATGCACGCACACTGTATACACACAAATCCATGGGAAGGAGTCCCTATATTGACCTTGTCCTTAAAGTATCCCTGCGTAAATCTACTGGACATACCAATGTCACATTAAGACCAACAAGCCTGTTAGATCTCGCAATCTAGAGAGAAGCTAAACTTAATGCAAATGGAAGTAAATAATGTTTCACATGTGCAAAATATTATGATTTCTACATCACTGATGATTGCGGGAGGAAAAAGATAATTACAAACATTTTGTTACTGAATACAGCCAAAACCTGGATGCCAAATACAAATGATTTCACAGTGAAAGAGACAATAAGTCAGTAACTGACATTGGATGTGTTTAGAATGAAGAAGTTTGCACATTGGCAATGATAAAAAGTCACAGGCTTTTCTCACAGTCAACGTTTTGTTTTGACACTGCAGAAAAAGTACAGAAGTAACTAATAACATTAGTGATGGCTGCATTCCATTCAGGTGTCCCAGTTCCAGAGCTGTGGTTTTATGAATGCTGGCTCACTGGTATGGCTAACTGGCACTAAGCGGAGCCAAGGTTAATACCTGTGTTTGACAACTCAAAATATCTGCTGTAAAAAGAATTGTTTATTTAACACATCTGTGTCAAAGAAAAATGGATAGAATATCATTTAATCAAATTATTAGTCAAAGAGCCTCTAACAGCCTCCAGCCTTGTGATGGAAAAACCAGTTCTAACAAGTAACTAGGTTCCTGTTATTCACCTGCTGCCACAAGTGAACCGACCCATGAAAAACTCTTTTGGTTCAATATTTTTAATTATTACACCCGCTTTGCAGACAAACAAGTAAAACAGCTGCAAAAAGAGAATATGAATTGATAGAAGACAATAGATGTATCTTTTGCTCAACTGGGCTTTGTAATATGTCTCAAAAGTGATACATTTGGTAATAATGTCCTTATAATAAGCTGGACATTTACCATGATTTAATACCTCCATACTTGGTGATCTCTCTGTTTAGTTTAAACTACCTCTTATGTATAACTGTGCATTACGCATTGCTACAAAATCAAGTTGATCTTACTTGCACAAATCTAGGTAGCAGACTGCATTTAAAAAAAGCAAGTTAAGATAACTATTCTTAAGTTATATCTACTTAAACATATCTACAAAGACTAATAGTTACGAATTTTCACAGATTTGAAAAAAGTTATTGTTTTTTTTAATGAATACTGTCAACCACAGTAAGAGCTAAAAGAAAAAGAAAACAACATTTGGCAGACTACGCATGAAATCTTGCTGGACAAAGTCAGGTGAAAATGCGGACAGAACCATTCCGGTGTTGCCACGGATATTTGTGAAAAGAATACATGGCAACCATCTAATGGCTGTTGAGAGTTTTCATTCTGGACCAAAGTAGTCGACGGACCAACATAGCCATCCATCAAGCTTTGCTAAGCATGACTAAAAAAGTTTTAAACAAAAATAGTCATTTGCATAGTTACATATGTATAGGATATACCAAATAAAAATATGTTGAATTATGCTATCCTTTCAGCATTGCTTTCATGATTTGGAAACATGAGTGAAATGTTTTTCTGTTTCCAGCTGTCTTTGGGTCAAATGAGGTTCCTTTGGTTTGATGAACTGGTATAGAGCTGCATTACCCAGCCAGCTGTCCTGTATGAGGAGCAAAACCATAAATGCAAAAGAATCACTCAACACAAATACATTACACTACCTGGATTATGCAGACTCATACTCAGAAACACACAAAGTCAACCCCAGCCCCACCCCTGACCTACGCATCCACAGTGCAACATTCCTGGTGGGAGCACCAGTGGGAACCTGCCAGGCCCGGCATCCTACGAATGGCTGGAGGCGACTGAGAGAACAGAGCCGTCTCAGGGACCGGGACAGCAGCATCATTATAAGCCCCCAGGATAAATAACCCAGCCTTAATGCAACACAGCGTAGCCTGGCCAGGGCGAGCCAATCCATGTCAAACGGGCCTCAGATAGCGTGGCCCACAGCACCCAACATCTCGACAAGTATACAGGAAATCCAGATAAATACATAAATAAATAGCAGTGTTGTAGTTGGCAGGCCTGCGTTGTTTGAGAATACCTCTGTATATTTGGATTGCTACTTGAAGCTCCCTGCATGGCTGGATATTCAATGTCTATATGGGTCTTTCATGGGGCTGCAGAGAGGCTGAATGTAAGGTCTGACGATAGGGAAGGCAATTAAAATGAACCACACTTCAGGTGTTGAATGTTTAGCCTGTGAAAATATAGATTTAATATATTCTCGATTTCATTATGCATCATTAATGTTAATGGTGGTGGTGCTGCAAGAGTCTTCTATTAACACAAGTTTTCATCTGCATGACGACTCAGTGTACATATATATATATTCAGACAGTAAACCATTGCATATAAATCCTGCCTACAGTCTAACTGGTGGGTCAAAAAGTGAGTCACAGGTTCATTCTGAATGACAACAAGTGACTTGTGACAGTGTCAAGTTAAAAAAATAAATAAATAAACAAACAGAAATGGCACTTAGAATATTTTCAAAGTGCCATTTCTGTTTACTCTTGCAATCATTTTTTTATTTCTTTGTGTTCTTAGCCAACATATTGATTATATTTTCTGAAATAAAATTAAATATATCGTAATTACTGAATGTATAGACCTTGAACAAATCACTTAGCAGAAATATGGACCCCGTGGCTGGAGCAGTGGTTTAAAACATAAATATTACCATCTGATGTACCCTACAAGATTATAGTTTAGAGCTAATTTGCATCTGCAGTCCCGAAGCAGGTCAGAATGAGGATGCAGAACAACATAATAATATAAAGAATATAAAAAGAAAAAACAAGACAATATATAACAATAGCATGATATAAAGTAATACAAAGAAGAACGCACGAGACAAATAATACAACATAAAACTACATAAAAACAACCACATCACACACAAAAGCTACTTGAAAGTGCATGAAGTATCATTGCTTGTCAAATCAAAAAGAAGTTAAAGTCCGGAGTTGACGGTCAGAGGTGAACAGCTTCAGTTTAGGTTTTGAGATATTAGTAGGACTGTACACAACTCAGAATTATGTCAGATGAGTTGGATTTGGCTATTAAATATGAATAATAGACTATTTGTTCCTTTTTTTTTGTATAAAGCTTGAGAGTTTGAACAGGGTTCAGCAGGACGTTCAGTGTGACCATGACCTTCATGTAATGTTGTGAAAAGGCTAATTAAACTAACAAGGAAATGCACATATTTTTTGCTGACACAAGGTATCAAACAAAAGTCAGAGACTACATCATATTAAATTGCTATGAGCTAAATTCTCCTCTTTTACACAGAGAGCAGAAGAAATCATTATCTTGGAACCTGACCGTGCAGAGTAAAACGATTGCTCAATTTGCAGGAATCTGAGTCGACTCTTAGACTGATGATTTGTATCTCTGACTTTTAAAGGTCAGGTCTAGATATTACCATCTTAAAATGCCTCCACCACAGTACAATGGATAAAAATAAAATTTTGTTTATGTAGCTCAATGCATCAAAACAATAACTTTTGAAATACTCAACAGCAGCGTGTCTTTCCAATAACAGTGTCCCGGTTACTTTGGATAATCAGCAGACCTCGCTGTCGACACATTTCACATGAATAATTTCTTTAGTAGAAAATAGTTCCAGTGAAACTGTTGACAGAGAGGTCTGTGGATTATCCAGAGAAAGACAGAAAATTAGAACTGCTGTTGAGTTTTTCGATCTCATTTCTCAGTGCTTTGCACAGCACGGATGAAATGTTCACCCCAAATGTATTGGAAAGGCAGACGAAATCTTAACAATGGATATCCCAGAATCCTTTCAGATTTGAAATTATCTACATGGCTTGGTATTAGTGGTAGAAAATTATGTGTATGAAATTTGGGAGAACGGACCCTTTAAAAGATAGCACATTTAGTGAATAATGTAATCCCATTGGCCTCTTGCCTTTGCCTCTGTGTGGTTTCATAATATACTGCTGCCCAATCAACACTCTAAAAAAAGAAATCACTGCACACAATGTCTCAGACTAACAAAGTTTGCATGTTGGGAACATACAGGCAGCCAGTTCCCCCTCTATTCTGTTGTTCTTATTCCTTTTCTTTGCCAAAGCTCTGGAGAAGAGAAGAAGGGATGGAGAGGGGGGCAAGAAATCCCCTTGCGAACAACAGCTGAGACCTGGGACATGTTTTAAATTTGGACACTAATGTTGGCTCTTTTTACAGCCCCTCTGTAATATGTTTTATGTGCCTCCCAAACATTGGAACAGGGCTTGCATCCCTCCCCCCTCTCTATATCCATCTCGTACATCACATGGAGGAGCTGGATGTCAACGCGCCCTGGGTCCCCTGCACTTTCTCCTGCTCACAGCAAAAGTCATGTGGCTCAATATGGCAATATAAAGGAGTATGGAGTGAGAGAGAGAATAACAGATAAAGAGAAAGCAGAAAAAATAAGGAGAGCTAGAGCAGAGAGCATAAATCATCAAGTTTATGCATTTTCTAGTGAGAACGAGAGACGTTTAGAGGAAAAAACATGGAGAAAAAGGGGAATGGGAGGTCATCATCCGCTAAATAGATCCAGTGTGTCAAGGCTTTTGCTGACCCAAGCAACAAATTGCTGGCCCTTTAATTAACAACAGAGCATATTTGTGGACATGAAATGGAATATCTAATCTCCAATCGCGGTTGGAAAGAAAAGGCAATGACTCAACCACCTCTATTTACCAATAATACACTCAAGTTTGTTTCTCTTGATGGCTAAAAACTGAACTCTGTCTTGGTTTGTACTCTGAGAACTCATCGTTTTTCACAATACTGTTTTTCTCTCTCCAGCAGGACGCCTGAACTTTACCAGTAATATTTCAAATTTAATTCAACATTATTTATTTCATATTAGGAATCAAAATGATTTGTGGTTCACAAGGCAAGGGGTGTATGAAAAATGTGGATGATGTGCTCCCTTTCATAACTCATTTGTAGCATCATATTTAAAAATACACGCACACACGCAGAGACACGCATAAATATGGTGTGAATAATATGAGGGCTGAGGGGCAACTTCTCTCCTGTCTCCTCTTTCTCTTCTGGTGAAAACAGGCCTTCTCTCACCACTGGTTGGATTAATGGTGAACACATGTGAGGAGGAGGTCACTGTCTTCCAGTGGCTGCAATTTAGGATTAGCAGAAACAGCGAGATGGAAACAGCTCCACTCCCACTCTGCCTTTCACTTAACCCCCTCTGTCTCCCAAGCCCTCCCCTTAGTTTAAATCCCCTCATTCATATCCCTCAAATCACCAGTTGAATTGTAGGCGCTTCTTCCTACAAGGTCGGCGTGGTTTTTCTCCGAGGAGGAACATAAACAAGACAGACACACAAATGATGTGATGGAGAGGGGAAAGATGAGTCTCTGGATGCTGGAGACCAAAGCGCTGTGGCAGGGAAACGCACTGGCAGTCAAGCACTTCGCCGCTCCAACATTAACAGAGATGGGCTGAATCGCGCACACATAAGGAACAAATATACATTTTCTGTGCTTGAAGCGAGTAGCGCTGCAATGGCATCAGTGACGGACACACACGCGCAAATGATATCATGATAATCCCTCGCAATTCAGGCTACTGTCATGGAGGTATGAAAGCCTGCCAAGGACATGTGAGAACCGACACCAAACCAGAACAAATAAACCGCGCCGTAAGTTTTTCCCCCACTGTAGGAACTGGGAGAAAAAAGGGAGGAAAAAAGAAAAATGGAGTGAGCGGAGAGAAAAGCTACAGAGGTTTTAAGGGGAGAAAAGCCCACAGCACGCGGCCCAGAGTGTGCCTCGCATGCAACTGCCTCCCACCCACAGAGCAAGTCTCCAACACGCTGTGCTGGCTGGGCCAGGATGGAGCTGAAGCTGACACTGTATGTCTAGCACAACTAGAAGGGAGATAAATAAAAAAGGGGATCATGATAACAGAGATCCATGCAGCAGTGCACCCCACGCAGGCATAGAGAGAGATCATGACTGATGATTTAGGAAAGAAAAAAGGTGAACAAGACAGAAATACATCAGAGAAAAGTGGCCATAAAGAGGAAATGAAGAAAAATGAGAAAACAACTAAGCAATAGAGAAGATCAGAGATGAGCTCCACATGAAAACAGGTATAGAACTGAAAACAGTTATCTGCAACATCTAATGATGAGTAGTGTCCATGTGATAATTGTTAGTCATTTTCTTCTATTTAAAGTAGCACTGATCAATATATTTACATAAACAAGGAGTTATGTGACCAAGCATTCAGCTCTGCGGAGCATTCTTTTGGGTTGTGGTTTTTCGTCTCCTGCAGCCTCAGCAGTTTTAGCAAAAAAGCTCTGATAAACCATGTTTATATGATACAGGCCTAGCGCCGAATGGAGGACAGATAAAGTGACTCACTAGTAAACTAAGTGGAAAAAATTGTAGCTAAAAAAATAAAAGATATGACACCTTAAGATATAAAAAGTTCATTTTTTAGGAGTCGGTGGAGACCAAAACAAATCATGCAGTGAATTTTGGGCTTTAATTCTTCAGATGGCTAAAAAGACTCTAAGTGAGTGCGAATGTTGGTTCATGTCTGTCAGGACTGTTTACTTACACTTAATCATAGCAAAATAAATGCATGGATTATATGTAGAAGTGGTGGTTGAAGCTACTGTACCACTGTAGGAAAGATATATATAAGTAACATGATGGAAAAGCTGATACTTTACCAAGGTAACTGAGCTACCCGTCTAATGACAAACAAACCATCTTCATCACTCTTCATCCTCATCCTCTCCTGTAGTACTTGCAAAAAGAAATAAAAGCCAACCTCAGAAAGCTTTGTCCTTTCAGCCATTCGGCTAACTACATCTGCATTCACGTTTTCACGGTCTGGCACCTGGTCGCTTCCTTTTTATAGTGTCCCTAACTCACCTGCAAACTGTGCCCAGGAATGTCCCAACCACAGCAAAATAAGTAAATACAGGCAGAGGGCTGAGTCTCTGCAGAGTAGAGTACATAGTGCATTCGAAAAAATTGAAACGGTAGCACATCTTAAGTCTTCAAGTCATGGCAGACAAAATACTCACATCTGATTTATTTATTTGGCTCACATCACCACAAACAAACACTGATGTGAGCCAAAGAAATAAGTGAAATGTGAGTACTCTGTCCTTCTTGGCTTGAAGACTTGAGATGTGCAACCTTTTTAATTTTTTGGAATAATCTCACTGGATTTTTGGTTCAGCACTCCACTGAGAATCCCACGTTGAAGCCCAATCTGTTTTTCTAAATATAGTATATAAATGAACGAATGAAGGATTTTACTTACATGTGCCACACAGAATTACATGACACCAATACAACAGAAAAAAAAAACATTTCATCTGTAACTTTCGGTACAATATCCATACACAACATATTACATTTTGCAAAAAATAAAGAATAAAAGAACATATTTCAGCAGTTACAAGGTGATATTGTATTTCATACATTGTCTGTCTAACTACAGAGAATCATCTACACAATGCCACCTTGCTTTTAGCCAAAACTTGTTAACATCTGTAAATAAAAATGTTTTATGTTCAAACAATCATGCTAACAGATCTGTATCCTGCCTCATCTCTTTTATTTCAACTTTGTTAAAAGATCACAATCTTAAATCATGATAATATGGGCAATACAAACCAGAGGGAGTATACTAGACCTGAACTGAGCACACAACGATCTTTTCGCCTTGGAAAATTATAATATATACTGTGTAAGTGATTTGTTGAATCATTTAGCTTAACAAACAGCTCATCAGATGTGACACTTTTTTTTATAATTAAAAGCTACATTGTTGGTTCCATTCAGCATCTAGCTCCATCGTCTGTAATCTGTAAGCACCATTAAAAGTGTAGCAAACTGCAGCTGTGAATTTTGACCTTTTGTCCAGGTCTATGTTATTAGGCAAGTAATCATCATTAAAACACATTCAGCATAGCTCAAAGATTATTATTATATTATTGTGCAATATTAAGAAAGCTCTATATCTGTCTGGCTCTCTGCATCTGCGTGTCTGTATTTCCATGTTTTTTTATGTTTCCAGTTTGTGTTTATTACTTGCTATGCCTGTGTACATATTGCTCATTAGAACAGCTCAGGTCAAGGGTCTCATTTTGGGACAAAAGGTCAGTTCTGAATCCACCTTCAAAACAGCCAGTAACAAGACATTATCTTCAAGAAGTGGCCATATCTCCACAGGAGAACATTATTGCAGACTGGAATGGGCACACATGAGGTAAGTGTGGCCAGAAGTCGGGGCGAAATTATGGAGGCAAGAGAAAAACTACAATTAGACGAGAGGTTATGGTGATGGGAGGAAGGGCATTTGAGGGTCTCAGGCTGTATGTGTGGACAGTGGGGGAAGGAGGCCCATGCCTGACCTCAGCTGCCGCTACGGAAATTATCCAACCAATTATCCAGGACGTATTCCTCTAGTGCTCCAAACACTCAGTGGCCAGCCTTTACGACCTTAGGAAACTTTCTGTGTTGTTTTACTGTGGTGACCTCACTTCAATTAGCGTGCACTACAGCTCTGCTGGGAAGAGGGACTGCTACTTGTCACAACCCAAAAGCATGACGTCAGGGGGAAAGAGAGTTTAAAGACCTGTGCAACCTCTATACAGTAGTCAGCATGGGTCGCAATGTGCCTGCCTGCAGGCGGCAAGACTGTAGGTTCTAAAAGGAAAAAACAAGTCTTCTAGGCATGCAAAAGAAAACAGCTTCTTAAATAATGGTCACGCAGGCACAAGTTGTCATAGAAACAAGGCCAAAATATGGAAACTTTGATGAACTGTCAATAAGGTGCATTGTTGACAACATACTAATAGCCAATCAAACACAGAGACAAAGCTATTTCTAACCAATCATTTGCAAGTTCTGCAAGAAAACAAGCCAACTTACCAAATTATCATAGGTAGAGTTAGCTAAACGCGCTGATCCAACTTTGGTAGCCGCACAGAGGAGGAGAAAGAAGAGACCCTCAGCTGAGAAGAGGTACATTTATAGCTCATAGCAACTTAATGCGATACAGTCTCTGGCTTTTGTTTGATATCTATTGTCTGCAAAAAAAGTTGTTACATATTTGTGACCCATCATCAGCGCCATCAGCCTGTTTGCTATCTGACTTGAGTGCAGCTGTCACACTGAACGTCCTGCAGAGCCCATTTAAACTTTACAAACTTTGAACTGGAAAACAAAACAAATGTTTGAATATTTGTATTGAACAGCCAAATCTGACTGGCATAATTCTGAGTCAGACTGAGCCCTAGATTTCAGAGAGAAGCAGGGTCTACAAAATGCATTTGAGGAATACAGTGTGCAAAGCTTACTAAGCAGCAAAAACAGGTCAAAAAGATAAAGATAGTGAGAAGCCTAAGCCTAACTTTAGGCTACAGATCACAGTGTAAAGGTGAACCAACACATCACCGGAGAGCAAGACAGAGGACTATAAAAATCAAGGAATTTTGCCGATTTTTAATCGGCTATGTGTCGCTGCTTAACGTGCAGATGAACAGTGTATGGCATCCCCTTGTGCCACCAGCACCTGGGCCGGGTAGGAAGCTCCGGAGGAAGCCAAACACAGTTCATGCAGAGTTCAGGTTAGATTTACAATGAGTGTTTCTCATTATGTGTATCCCCAAGATCTAAAAAACATTTGTGGGTGTTTCTTATCTCATTTAAGGTCCAATGTGTAGGATTCAGGGCTATCTACCAGTAGAAATGATGTATAATATTCATAACTATGAAAGAATTTTGTTTTTGTTACCTTAGAATGAGCCGTTTATATCATCGAGCGGAGTCCTCTTCCACAGAGTCCGCAATGTTGTTCTACAGATAAATCAAACACTCTAGATAGGGCCAATCAGGCTTTCACATTGGCCACTGCTTGGCATACAGGTTTTAGTTTTGCAACTTCACTGCTAGATGCCATGATTCCACACAATGGACCTTTAAAAAGTTTGCTGCTTTTTCTTTTTTGGTGCACTGCCTCCCTTATTTGCACATTACTGCCGCCAACTGTCAATCAGTGGAATAGCCTGAGACCTAAGCAAAAGATTTGCTCCATAGCGCTACAAGCAGGGAAACTGATCTGAGAAAAACATTGCACAAGAAATGTTTTGCCATATCCCTGCATTTGCCATTTTGCCATGGAAATTGTAGCCGAAAGTAATGAGAGATGTTTCAGGTGCACACACTCACACACAGTACACACATAAGGCACTTACAGCCGAGCAGAGGAAAGGGGAAACGGGTAATAGTTGTTGGCAAACTTCAAGTCACGCTTCTCAAACTGTGTGCCAATAACAATAACGTAAATAGTCCCTTGCAGCCAATCAAATTCCTTGGTGTCAGGACTGGGGGATATCCTAGCTTTATCTCTTTTTACGACTGCATTTGAAACAAGCTGTTGGCTTACAGAGTGGCTGGCAGAAGAGCCAAGCTGGAATCAGTTAGAGACTGATGTCAGCTAGAATCAAAGTAAATGGATGCCCACACTAAGTCCATCCATTCATTTGTCAACAAAGTGTGTAAAACAAATGGACTGTAAGTCACTTTGTCCTGATGAGACTGTTGTAGGAAAATACTGACAATGCAGTAACCTATGACACACACAGTACAAGGACCTTGCATTTGGCACAAGAGATAAAGTTTAAGACATGAAACAAATATTGAACTGTTCACACATATATCATGTTCATTTAGGATCCTCAGGGCCCGAAACAAAGGTTGGAGAGAATATCACCTGATGACTCAGGAACAACCTGGTGCTGTCATCCAAGTGTTTAAGACATTTCACTCAACAGGCCTCGTGGTAATACAATAGAAGTATCACATTCATTTTTCACAGGCAACAGAGCACGATTAATAATCCTGATCCATCCCAGTGAAACCATATGGGGCTACAGGACAGGATCCAGCAGTCAAATTATTAACATCAGTCCTTCTGTGCCTACAGGAGGGGGAGGAGAGTTGGAGACGGGCAGCTCTGCTGTTGTGGTAAGAGCACTGAAACAATGAAATGTGCCGATAAGATCCGGACGAAATGTTCAATAAACAGAAATCCAGTTGTCTTTTTTTTTTACTCAATCAGCATGCAAATGAGAAACAGAGACATAAACATGACAACTGAGCATTGGAGAGGAAACTGAGAAATATAACAGCCAGCAGCTGAGACTGAGAGAAGACTATATGTTCCATCCAACAGTCCAAACAAGACAATACAATCCATGCTTCACTGCTCCTGATCGGATCACTATCCTTATCTGCCCAAAACACAGAGACACATTGCCTTCAAGATATCTGCAAATGTTCGTTTGCATGACAATAAATGTGCAAGCATGTGTAAAAGACAAATATTCTGTTTGTGCACTGCGGTGAAAGAAGCCAATGATGTATTGTGTCTGTAAAAGTGTTCCACCCAGTCTTTCTCTCGTAAGCACTGGAGGAGGACAGATCCCCTGTGACAATGGAGCTATGACATCATTAAAACAAGAAAGACACCGGCCCCATAGTACTATTTCTATCTTTTGACAAACACAGTGTTAACAATGTTAATAATGCCTTGATTCCCAGTGGATTCTTTCCCTATGTAATGAAAAAGCATCTGAAAAGCCTGCACCTCATAAATTAAGCCTGTGGAGAGTTTTTTCCAACATTATGCTGCAGAGACCGTCTGTGTCAATGTGTTAGTCACTCAGAAAGAGAGATGAAAATCCACAATAGAATATGTGCTATAAACTGTGCAGACTTAGAGAAGAAATCTCTAACATGACATCAGTAAATTGTGCACCCCCTGCACAATTCAAATAAGTTTTGCTTAGTGAGGAGCTGGAGTGAAAGTGTTGAAAAGGTCAAGCTCTTCAAGTGTAGCTGTAGCTGCAGGTCATGACATGACATGCAGTTACACGTAGTCTGTGGCAGACAGACAGGAGCTGAAGACAACACTAAACTGCTAAACGTCAAAAGGATTTGTCAAGCAAAGTGCGAAATCTTACGGCTTTCAAATAATTTTAATCATGCTTTTCATGCTTATGTGTTTTTTTATTATTCATGGGCTCATCTTCAGTAATGTCATCAGTTCAAAGCTCTTAAAAACTCTGTTTAAAATTTTATTTCCTAATAACATCAACTATTCATGATTAAAAATTCCAACAATCAAAGACTATGTTCAGAATAAAACATTTGTTATTTATTAAGGGCATTAAAGTCAAAAGCTCAGCAAATCCTCTAGATCGGGATTGTGTCAGTGTGGTTTGCTCAGGTTTGACCAACAGCAGCCTAGCAACATTGGTATTTAACTCTGTAACTGTCATCACATTTAATGAAAACCCTACTAAATCCATATTGGTCCACAGAGAAACATGACATCACCTTTATTATTCAACAGAGCCCCGCCTCATTTCTGACGAGAGAGGAGCAGAGACAAAAACACAAATACAGAAATCACTCAAGTAAACTACTCAAACTGTTTCAACATTAGAGAAAATCTCGTATTTATGTAGGGTCCCAGCACTTTTTAGGGAATGGAACTTGCACTGATGTTATCATCTTATGGATGAAAACTCCACGGATAGGTCATTCACTCTAAATGGTTAATAGTGCTTGGTCTAAAGTGCATGGCACAAGTGGGCCGAGTTAAACGACGCATAATCTAAATAAGGCGTTAAGGGAAAAGGAGTTGTATTTAGTCCTCTAAGTGTTTTTAGGTATAACATGATTCAATAATTTCAAGTAATATCTCCCATTCCCTTTAAAAGTCAGGTGTGTGTGCACAAGGAACACACATTTTACATGATGGATTCAGCAAACTGGAGCGAAGCAAGCTGTTTTTCCTCTGAAAGTAATGCATTAAAAGCAGTATGTCACCGCAGCAAATATTATGGGACATTAAGTATCTACATTAAACTTGAAAGAGGAAACAGAACTAAAGTTTTGGCTTCTGAAATAATCAATGACGTTGGGCATAAATGTGCACAGCGTCTTTCTAATGGGGTGTTGGACAGCAGCTTCGCAACTCTGCTCTGCTCTCTGCTATATTCACATTTTAGAGAATAGAATTAATGTCTTTCTTATTTTTCTTAATTATGTATTATTTCAGCCACCCCATTCCACGTCCCTGTGTGTGTAACAAGCAGAGTGTTAACATGTTGTGAACCCACTCTTTAGGCACATCATGCTATCTGAATAATAGGCCCTTTAAGAGACAGCATGCAGTGTTGCATGCGCTTTCAGCAGTCAGACCCTTAAATCTGAGCTGTAATATTTGGAGCAAAGAGCAACAGATTTAAAACCCCAAAGACAGACTCCCATCCACACCTACACACCAGCAGTGTTTGTTTTCCATTCCTATAGGATGTCAGTAGACATGGCAGCAGAGAAGAAATAACCAGAGCTATGTAGGTAATAGCTTCAAAAATAAATCTCTTTAGGTGTATTATTAGTTGACATAGCAGTCCTAGTCATATCAATGCCATAAGTGAGATCTAGTGCAGGAAATGGATAGGGTGGTAAAACTGGCAACGATGTACAAATCCAAGGATATGGATTTATGAATGGCTTAAGCTCAACTGCAGCTCAGCACACTGCAGTTAAATGCTTTTGGTTTGGCATTTTATATAGATAGTTATAAAAATAGATATACTTTATTGTCTGTCCAAAGTTGTACAATACTGTAAGGTTTGTTTAACTACAGTGGGTTTACTTTTACTACAATACATTGGGCATTTCATGGCTGAAGGTGTATTGCCTAACAAGTCTTTAAGCGCAAGTTGTACCCGGCAGTATGTTGCAGGCTGGTAGTATGAAACTAGATCCAAAAATCCGTCAAACAAGTTACAGTTTGATCAAACTGAAAACACCCTAGGAAAAGAGCAATAAAACAAGGCGTTTATGAGCTGTGTTAATAACGCATGTACAAATAGTTCAAACAACATCTTTCTTTTTCCACTGTTCTATTGACAATAACCTACAGAAAGGAGAAGGCTGATTCATTGCTTTGCTGTTAGAGGTACAGTTCCTTTTAATGGCCTGCTTGATGGATGGCCCAGTCCTATTTGAGTGCTTTCCCACAAAGGTGGAGGGCGGAGAAAAGGACGATGAAGCATTGGGTAGGAGGAAAACCAGGAAGGAGGGAGGGCAGCAAATGAAGGAGAGTAGAGGAAGTGGACATGGAAATGTAAGTGTAAGAAGTCATGGAAGGCTGGAGAAGAGAGGTCCATTTATAAATGCATCCAGGCAAATCCCAGCATGGGGGCACGCAACAGCCTAACTACTGGGAGACTCCCAGCTAAGGGGGGTAAAATCCAAAGGCAGAAAGGGGCAGTCCAGGGGGGGTAAATGGGGGTATATGAGTCCTCTCCAAAATTCCTAGAAAAACACAAATTGGTCATTCATTTCCCCATCCTCCCCTGATACTCCGGCCCCCACTCACTCACCCAAGGAAATGATCAGTGACTGCTGTTTAAGTGAAGGCAGAGGAAGGCCCAATCTTGTACTTATTCGCCTATGGCGTCACTATGGAAAATGCATCTCACCCAGAGCTTCAGTCCTGTATCATATCAATATCTCAGAGCCTCTCGGTAGCCTCTACAGTTACATGCACATAAATATTACCCTATTATTCTGAATATAACAATATTCTGAATTTGATGTGAGTCATATAAACAGCACATTCTGTTAAATATTCAGAATCAGGACTGCATGTTCTCTGCATGTAGCTTTTTTCGATTAAGAAACGTGGGATATGCCGGTATTATTCTGGCCTTAGGAGCATTATTTGGACATGTTACCAGCAAATTTGTAATATTCATCTCAACCGGGGTTTTTACCGCAGTTTGCAACACACAGTCTCTTGTCTACTCACAGTCGGCTCTGTGTGTTGTTATGGATACTTTGCACACAAACTAACTAGCCAACAGTTTGCAAAGCTGTGGGGTAGAGATGCATGCAAAAAAATTCCACATTTTTGGTCAGAAGGAGAAACACACCTGCTTGACTTAGGCGTTAACAGGTTTTTGGATATGCACAAATATCGCAGCAATGACCTTTTCAAAAAGGTTAAGGAAGGAAAGAGAGAGTCCAACAAGTCCACCACAAAAGTCTATTTTGATGCAAAGAAGCAAAATGACAATCAGATCCAGCTGTTCTACTTCTCCACATTTTGACATGATAAACAACGTGTTAGGGCAGGTTAGTTGGAGCATACACAGCCGCACGTAAACAGGAGAGGTAGTGGAATATTCATTTTCATTATTCATGTTAACAGCTAAGAAAAGGAGGAAGACTGTCTTTTTCAGAATAAGGGCAAAAAACGGTCTATCTTGTGTATGTAAACATACCTAATGGAGGTACATTAAGCAGAGTGCACAGTAAGGGAACCACAAGGTAAACATGCCACTTTTGTCGTTCTTTTTGTCAAATATACAAAGCCTCAAGTTTTCACACACACAAATTTCGTCGTGAACCGCATTGTAAATATATTTTTATGTATGTTTGGCAGAGCTTAAAAAGGAACTGGGACCCAATCAAGGGGCATTCAGGTCACTGTTATGTCATTATGGACACAATCATATTTGATAAGTTAGATAATTTTCCTAGGCCATATCCTCATTTCCCCTCAGTAAGCTACTCTCCCATATTTTTCCACATTAGTATCCATTTATGATTATGAATGAAAGCTTGTCAAAGAAATTCCATATCACTCCATTTTCCACGCTGATTGCTGCTACTGAAGCATTCCAGACGAGTGTGTGTCATTACGTCTGCCTAATCCCACATTAGTCTCCATTACCGAGACATGGCTTAATGATTCCACTATCTCCACAAATTAGGCCACCGCTGTTTCTCTCCTTTTTTCTCTCTCTCTCACTCTCTTACACACACACACGCACACAAAGAGACAGATGTGTGCTTAAAGGCAAACAAACATGCACAAAAAGTCACACACACGTTTTCAGTTTCTGCATGGCTCTACCCTTGAGAACTTCCTCCCAAGCCTTTTAAAGGATGTACGACTTTGAGTGGCTGGTAGTGTATGGCTTATACAATAATGTATGGCTTATAATGTCAGCCACATATGACACGCATTTCATAGGGTGATTTACTGGTTAACAGTTCCTGCTGAAACCCATCCAGCATTACAGAATGAATGGAATGAAATCTAAACATAAATCAGCTCATGGGGTCACTCTGTAAGGCGAGACTCTGGTTTTGGGAATTGGGACTGCGCACACTCTCACACACACAAACACACACACAACTAAGGCCAAGGATGGATATGCTGTAGAAAAGACACGTCTTGCCAGATATATTGTGGCTTTTACTGCTGTTGGCTTGTGTTCCACTTAACGCCCTTTACTTTTACGCACACAGTATATCACTCACCTGCCTCTCAGCTCACTGCTAATCCAGCAGGCCAGTGAGCGAATGGGTCACTGTGGAAGCCCTCACTGTCACCAGACAGAGCAAACAAAGGGCTGGATCACATCTACAGCAGAGTTAAATCACACAGAGCTTTTTGGCTGTAGTAGTCTTACATCACACATGTGAAGGTTACAAATGCACACACGATGCTGTAGATTTAACACCAGAACACCCACATCTTGTGCATTTACAACCTAAAACTAGAGCCGAATAGCATTTGAAAAAGTAAATAAATAAACCCTGACATTTGAGAAGCGCATGAAGACAATGTTTTGGTCTTTTTGCTTGATAAATTATATATATGTGTGTGTGTGTGTGTGTGTGTGTGTGTGTGTGTGTGTGTGTACGTATGTATGTATGTATGTATACACATACGCATGTATGTATGTATGAACATATGTATGTATGTAGGCATGTATAGACAAACACAGACAGACAGACAGATTGGCTTGTGACGCCCCGATGTTATCGTGCACCCCTAATGGCCACATTTGGCTATGCACCAATGAAGTACTTGAAAGTGGCACAACACAAAACCATGCAAGTAAGAACACTGGTACATAAATATACACTTGATAACATACACTATAGCAGTAGTTGTGTGGCACAAAGGTTCTCTCCATCCACTACCATGCCTAAAACAGATGTAAGGCCTCTATGCATGACGTATCCAGTTTAAATTCACATAAACCTCAACACTAATTCATATATATGGACCAAACAGGGACCACAACAGTGGTGAATGTTTGAAGGCTTGGTGGCACATCCAGAGGGACAGCAGCTGACTGAACCCGAGGGGAGGCCTGACTCATCCAGCTGAGCAAACAGATGAGGCTGGAGTCCAGACTCTTCCAATAAGGCTGAGCCCTGAGCTAACACATGGACTAATGCAGTCCAGGAGGCCAAGGATTGGCGAGTTGACGCAAAATGTGCAATCCTGATGAAGATTTGCAGGTACTACAACACCCAAAAGGAAAACACTTATATGCGTATGTAGAAAAAAAAAATCATACTGTAAGAAAAAAGGTCAGGGGAAAATATTTTACTGGACGGAGCTACTCAGTTGCTGAAAGTTAACATTTTTTTAAAATACAAAATATATTATTTTCTAACAATTTAAATGTCTTTTTTGCTTCCAACAACATGTGATGGAAAAACTAAATATTCATGATCATTTGTTTCCTGACACATTTACATCCACTTTTGTTGCACAAGCTCTGTATTGGAGGGGGTCACATAAATAGATGTGATGGTATTCAAGAAAATTACCACATGTTTTCTGAGAACTATACCATTTCCAAAACTTTCTTTCTTAGGAATAAACTTTCTACAAATGCAAAAGTGTCCATCTGGGTAATAATGTGTGTATACCAAATCCTAATACCAGGGGTTAGTGCTACATCTACACACATCATGCATCATAGCAAAAGTCACTTTTGAGCCAATATGCTCTTATTAGGACCAGTTTGTCTGTTCTGGCGTAGAATACTGTCAGATTGGAGTTTCTTCCTGTAGCTGCAAGGCATGGCTGGTTAGTTATTAAAAACATCTCATCTTCTAGCTATAATTTAACCCATGGCTGCACACTAGAAATATGCTCACAAACTGAGCAAGATCTGTCACACAGGTCTTATATAAGTTCTGTCAACACTGCAGCTCCTCTGAGCTCAGGATGATTGCCGTTTTGAGCCAACAGACGATCAGGGACGGTGGCTCAGAGACCTATAGTGTTGTCTTGTCACTGACTAATGTCTGAGTGTTTGTGCTTCAGCTGTACCATACTAGTGCAGAGATTTGACTTTGCATATGGAATTATCTCACTCAAATGGTAGAAAATTTTCCTTGGTTAATGAAAAATAAGCCCTCAAGGCTGAATAGGAAACTAAATGACTTGTAAAGAAGCAGTGTTTTTTGCAGTGTGGGCAGCCTTGATGGCAAAGTGAAAACAGCTGAGAAGTGATACAGTGCAATCATCACCAGGGCTGGAAAATTAGTCTGGAAATGTAATTTAGTTTTTATATAATTTATACCAGTGTGCTCTGTATATTAATTTCAATATACAGAACCCACTGGGTACGCATATTAACTTTATTTCCTTGTTGATTGCATACAGTGACTGAGAGTTTCTATCCCGCACCTGGCAGAAATTAAAACCACATGTCCTGACAAAGAAGTGCACTCCACTAATAAGTTGTTTTGAATGAGAGCACTGGTTAAACACCTTAAATAAGTATTATTTATTTTTACAGACAGGTCCTGGTAACTTAAAGGAATACGTCACCCACAAAATGACCATTTGTTAATCATTTAGTCATGCTGTGTTACCTTGGATTCCTAAAGAAAACTGTGCTTTTCTTGTATGCCTTAAAGAAATACAGCAAATGTGATCAATTGGTTGATTAGGGACCATGTTTAACAACTGAAAAATTGTATCAAAACATCTATTTACAACCTCTCGGCTCGTGCAGTATAATCCATAATAATATAATTACTGATCCAGTTTTATGTTCAGCATTTCCCCCCAAAAAAACAGCATTTTCACTAAAATACCTTATTTTTTGAGTCGTGCTTTGAAGACAGCATCAACTAGTTTCACTGTCAGTTCAGTTTTAAATATTAAGTTTTAAATGCATGTGTTTGGGGAGCCAATTTGCGAATCCTAGGATGACGCCTGCATTACTCTGCCTCTGAATGGCTTACCCTGACATTTTTACCCTAACCAATCCCTGCCCTTTAGCATAAACATAACCAATCCAACCAACAAAAGTTCTAGCCAATCATAAGGAGAGCACAGCTGCTCATAACTTCTCTATCCTAGGATTTGCAAATTGTTGTTGGAAAGTGGTAAGCATACCACTGGATAACTGAGACTTGGATTATACTGCACGAGTTTTGTGAGGGTTTGTATACGGATGTTTTGATATAGTTTTGCTGTGTTAAACCTGGTCCCCAGTCAGTTAATAAATCAGTTTGTTCACCATTTTCCATGGTGGCATGAGAGAAAAACAAAGTTATCTTCACAGCTGTTATACAAATGGTCATTTTGTGAGTGAAATATTCCTCCACTAGGTGGAATAGGCATCATTGCAGGTTTGATTCCTACTGGGGGAGTGTAGCTGTACAACGAAACACTTCATGAAAGGTTAAAAGGTGTTAAAGCAAACAGATTATTAAAATCATCAGTTCAGATCCAAAAAACAGAGAACAAGCTGTACAAAAGTATGATTACACTAACAGCTACACTCCCCTTTACAGATAACTTCTGCCTGTCAAGTGCAAAGTGAGGAAAGATTTAGTCCCATAAGAAATCTCAGAATCTCCTTGGTAGCAAATAAGCCATAAAATGCAGAGGCAAAAATCTCCGGCATCTGCTTTTCAAAAGGGCCATAAGGGAGTCTCGACTTTCTCTTGGTTACATAAACAATGGAGCTTTAAAGTCCAAATGCCTTTCACAGTACAGCTACTGCCTGGCCACTAAGACCATCTCCTCACCTCCCTCTTTGCACAAACTTACCCTATAGGCTTCGCTGGCCGAGTAAAGCTGCGTCCTAAAATGACCAAGAACCAAAATGCCTGAAAGGTTCGTAACTATGCGCTCTGTAACTATAAACATTTTCACCATCAATCCAGAAAAAAAGGATGATGTGAGATATACATATCACTGCATTGAGGTCTAATAAGGTTGCAGGATGGACTAAATTACAGGGGAGAAAAATGACGGTTACAAAGAGAATTAATGTTGACAGAAAGAGCTAAATAAAGGATTTACGAGGGAATGAAATGCAAAAGCAAAACGGAGGGTGAGAGAGGAAGGACAATGTCATTCTCCTTTTGAACGTTCCCAGCCTGAGAAAAGACAACACCAGCTCTTGTTAAATTTGTTTACATCTTTCAAGCAACTCATTGTTTTTAACAAGGCCAAGAACGTTCTCAAAAGCAGAAAAATGAGCTTTGTTTTTATTTGAGAGCAAAAGGGAAAGTGAGCATTTCCCTCGATGTGAGCCAGCAAGCATTTTATTAGAAGTGATAGTGCATGTGTGTCTATGCATGTGTGTGTACATGTGTGCGTGTGTGCATGCGAGTGTTTACACAGCTGGAAGTAGAGAGCGGAATCACTTCAACTGGCGGGGGTTCCTGGGGTGTCTGCTGTGATCCCATTAAAAGGCAGACAGGCTCTGGCACCCTCTCCAGAAAACAAGAGGACTTCACTTACCAAAATATCCCTGCATTAGAGCTCAAAAACAGGCCAAATCCCTACAAACCCCTGTTGAATTTACTAAGGGGGCAAATGGTTCCCTCTCTAAACTCCTGATAGCTGATTGCTCTGGCAGGGTTCAGGTGGATCTGCTGAGTGGCCTCCAGCCCAGTTTCCACTCCATTCAAGTTTCCACTCAGACCCAGACTTGCCTCCACACCTCACTCTCGTCTCTCTCACTCTCTCTCCAACCCGCCCTCTTCACATCCTCCTCCTCGGGTCCAGTCCAAAAGCCAAAAACACTCACGCCAGATTTATTGAAAACTCCATATCAGTAGGTGTTTAAGTATCTATCTATCTGTCTGACTGTCTATGCTGCACTCTCTCCCTCCTCCCTCTCGTCCTCCCTCTCTGCTTCCCACCGTCAACCTGTACTGTAGCTGCCCCGGGAGCTTCCTGTTAGATGTGATTCACCAATGAGGAGATATCACGCTGAGCAAAGTTGAGGTTGAGATCAAACCAAACTCAACAACCCCGCTCCTTGATTTATCCATCACACTAATAGCTCTTATGAGTCATGAGTTACGGGACAGAGGGCAGCGCAGCGCGGTCCAGCATTACACTACCGATCCCCGGCCCACCTCAGCAGCGCCACGCTCGGCCTGCCTGCTTCCAGGAAAACTTACTGGCCACGCTGTGATACCGCGTGCTGGGGATTGACAAGCCTCCAGGGCTCACTCACTTCTCCAAACAAGGCCTTTTCACATTACACACACGCTTAGACAAGCATGCACGCCCCCAGTTGCGCTGAACACACATGCATGAAAAAAATATATCCATATATCAAAACACACCAGCTTTGCAGAGCAAGAGACCAAACATGCTGCTCACTAATCTTCTGGTCACTGTCTGCAGTCAACAGAAATAAAGTGGGGAGACCAGAGCCAATTAGCTGTGAGGGTGAAGAGGGGGAAAGTGAAGGAGCACGCTGCGGTCCAGCAGGGCCTGTAATGTGGATCAAAGCTGCAGAAAATGGACTAAGTCTCAGTTTCATTAGCCTGCTGTCCCAGCCCTGCTCTGTTTACAGGCCTGATTGAGCTGCAGTGAAAGCAGATCGCTGGCTGCTCACTTATCGTTTGTGCACCGTCCAGACCAATAAAACTCATATCCATACATAAACAAGCTGCCAGATCCTGCAGGGAAAAAACAGTGGCGTGGCTCACAGAGTGAAGCACTCTTGCATGTAATTAAAGCAAAGACCAAGCAATTAAACTCAGAGCATCAGAATCACTGTGGGAGGTGCGAAGATGTGGATTGAAATGATAACCACACTTTAACCACAATCAGACAGACAGAAGGGGAGAGTTTTTCTCTGTGTGTGTGTGTGTGTGTGTGTGTGTGTGTGTGTGTGTGTGTGTGTGTGTGTGTGTGTGTGTGTGCGTGTGTGTGTGTGTGTGTGTGTGCCTGCGTGTGTGCGTGCATGTCATTCTCCACTGTATCTGGATGCTTTTGGGTGAGTTTTAATATCTGATGGCAAAAACATAAGCAACATTTTTGAGGAGAAGATTCAGTTCATACCTGTGTGGCTTTTGGTCTTTGGCAAACCAGTCGAGACGAGGGTCAACACTGGGGCTGGGGACACAAAAAGAAAATGTGTTATGCAGCTGTAGAAAGATGCTGCCAATAAACTGGGTCATCCACGGGCCATTTACACAGATCTACAGTACCAATTTCAGCAGCTTTAAAATAAGATTTACCTCATCCATTAGTGATGTAAAAGCAAAATGAGCTTTTATTGCACTCTTCATAGCAGACCGCAAAGATCAGTGGGACCGTTAACTCACAATGATAAAAGCTTGTCTGTCTGCCCTAATGGTCTCCTATCTCTGGAGCTACTTCTCGACATGCAGAGGGTGGAATCTTTAGTGGTCATAAACATTTGACAGGATTTTGCAGCAGAGATGAACATGTTAAAAAGTGGCACATTAATGTGGAAACTGTGATGATTAAGGACAGGACTGAGCAAGAACAGCGATCATAAAACAGTAGGGTAACACATCTTTCTATTCCTGTGGGCCAATTTGCTTTGCAGCCAGTTGATACACACTAAACAAACAAATTAAACAAGTGGCATCAGCTAATCCGAGCAGTTAAAAGCAAATCTTGATTTGTAATGGGAACATATTCTGTGAGTCCTGCAAAGGTACAGAGGGGTAACAATGGGCAATATGCAAAAAAATAACAATCAAGGCATTGATAGTGGTCTGGTTAAAAAACAAAACTTTGAGACTTTGAGAAGGGAGAACCAGGAATGCTAAGAAGCTAATTTATTTCCAGGTTTTACGACTCAATTCTGGAGCCCTTCAGGTGGAGCAGGGAGTACATGAGTTTAGGAAATGATATGTACTTAGGCTAAGAATGTGTTATTGTGCAACAATAAACTGTTATATCAAAGATGACAGTTACGATAAATTAAAGAAAACAATAACATCTGAAAAGTTAACTTCAGTGGCAATTATTTAAAAACTCGATCGAAATAAGATTCAAATACAGACAAAAATAAAGCCTGCTAAACATTTATTTTTCATTTATCTGCTACAATCAATACAGATCTGCTACTACCAAAACTACAATACCGATGTACTGTACATTGAAGGTGTGTATTAATATCACTGGCCCTGGCCCAGAATCACAATTTTTACAGTGAAATACAAGCCAGCCTGTCCTGTCTGCCTGCCATAGATAGCAGAAACTCTTTGGGTTGGTGATAGGATCCATACTTCTATCATCCTTAAGGGCACCCAGTCAAGTTTTCTTGTGAATAAATAAGTTATGTTTACATTTTGTGTTACTAACAAAACATACAGAGTAGTGTAAGAATGCTACTTTTGTTTGTAGGCCAACCTGGACAATAACATTGCTGGATTTTGGATTTGGATTATTGCAGAAAATAATCTCTGTGGCAAACAAATAAATATCACAATGTTTTTTTAAGCAAGATTATCTTCACAAATCAGCACAAACTTTATGATTTTTGAAGCCGAAATGCAATTTCCAGAAGTGAAAAGCTAACGATAGGCCATAAACAAACCACACATCGGTAGCACAACTGCAACGTGGTCACCATAACAAGGTCGTGAAGCCATGTTTGGCGTGATGACGTTCTGTATTACTCTCTTGTTAGTGACCTTTCTTTTAACTACACATAAAAGCCCCAAAATTCAATCATTTACATTTTTCATGTCATAGAACAAAATGTGGATATCTAAGCTTGTGTTAACCACAGACCTTATTTCAGGCATCTAACAAAAAACCCATTCAAAAACCCACTAACCTTAAGACGAGGGACATGGGAGTGCTAAAATGCAAACTCATTTGTGAGTTTTAGGGCTCTTTCCGGCAGCACTTAATTGTGTGTATCCTTGAGGTTTAAAAAAAAGTGCTGATTGCATTTCCTGCTGATTTTTAAGTCTTGCCTTGCTCATATCCGTGTTCACTAGCTTTCAGTCATCCTCTTTAATGCCTTTGCTGGCACATTGCAGCATATCTTCCTACTCCTGTAATTCAATGTAGCAAATCTGTCAACCAGCAGACATCTGTAGTCAACACTTGTTACCTCTTCCAAACATGTTGCTATTTTGTGCGGGTATGGCAGGCCATGGCGTGCAAACAACCTGTTAACCAGGTCACATCATGAGAGCACATTGATACGTGCCCACCTGTGCCAGCCTGCAGGCTAAAAAAAAAAACAAAACTCCCATGCTGCCAACAGCTGCATCCTGCAGGACCTGCAGGCCTGTCCCATGCAGACCTCTGTTTAACAGTACAAGATAGACCTACTTTGCATTAGGTTAACAGTTACACAAATACACTCAAAGTGAATCATGGCCACATAAAGTGGGACATAATTTATTCCAGATCATCTATTTTGAACTACAACTACATCTGTCATTTGGAAGAAAAAAATCTTTTGCTCATAGCTCAGGGCTTTGATGATTGAGACATGTACCCCAAACACCTGAACATACTCCATTTCAACAAGATCTATGGTAAGTGCCTACAGCACTGCACTGAACTGTAGAGAGGGTAAACAGCATGGCACGTGCCTAAATAGTCTGGGAAATATCTCTCAAATACAATGAGTGCAAACAAACACTGTGCAGATGCATATAAAGCATACATGCACACAAGTGCCAGACGGACCCTGTGCAGTCCTGTTTTGATAGGCAATGAGTTGAGTGTTGGAGATGAGGATGTGTGTGAAAGATTGGGACTGCTCAGAAGCCGCTGTGCATGAAGCCTTGGAACGCACATATGGAACACGTAATTGAATGAGAAACGGTCTCTCGCTGGATCAAGACAGTTTTCTGGCACCGTAATAAAAGCATGAGGTCGGTACAGGCTTTAGTTTTTTGCTGCCTTCATTGTGTTTGCAGCACTTTTATTTTGTTAGCCCTTTTGAGTACTCGCTCTACATCCTCCCTGTGCCAAAGCATGCATAATGTCATGAACCTGTGTTGTTCAATAGTTTACAAAAAGTATAAATCAGATCTAATAAAGAGTGGAAAAGACCTGTTTCCAGGAGTGAGAGAGACAGAGAGATTGGCAGAGCGGTTGGCCGTGGTGCTGCTGCTGCTGCTGCTGCTACTCTCCCTCTCCAGTGTTGCTCTCCTGCCAAGATGGACGAGTGCTTTGCTCCTGGTTTCAGAATTTTATCACCACCACTCATCCACAGAGACACACAGCCAGTCTTCTCTCTGCTTGGCTTCTCAACCCACACCCTGACACTATCGCTGCCATTCACACATACATAAATCAAAGGCAGCCGAGAGGAATGAGTCAGTGGCACACTGATAAGTATCGCAACAAGAGGTGCAGCAGTTACATGCACACAAACAAAAATAAATGGTAATGCATACGCCAGACAAGGGCTGACATAGTCTGCATGATTTACAGTCCACGGCCACAGAGAAAGAAACCATATGTGTCAACAAGCTCTTAGTTTTACTTGCTTTTGGCAAACTGGCTGCCACAATCAACACAACATATCTCATTCTACTGACTCCCTGGGAAAGTTTTAATTATCTAATTATGCTATTAAATTAGAAATAGCAGCTCATTCCCTTAGTTGTATGCTAATAGTATCACTCTGAATACTGTTTACATCTTTCGTAGCTTTTTTTCAAACATGGTTTGTCTAACTGAGGGGCCCAGCATTTGATCTGGGATTTATTTTGGCTGTCTATGTAGGCATGAAAATGTGGGAGGTTTGAAAATAAACATCCACCAGTGACTGGCATCCTGTCTTTGATGTCTGATGAAGTCAAGGCAACTATGAACACAATAACAGGACCAATAACAGTGGCGAAATCTGTAGTAAAACTGTCATGAAGTAATATTATGTCCCAATACATAGTATGTCACATGCAGTATGCCAAAAATACCAGGATGCTCTACTACACATCCGGCCGGATTTTTCAGCCAGCAAGTCAGCATGCTTTTTTGGCTATTTTTACCCATAATCCTCTACACAGCAGCAGATACATCACATCTTCACAGCTGACAGAAGCTGCAATGATGGGTGGCAGTGCATTTAAGTGACTAATAACAAGTCAAAAGGTAATAATACGCAGAAAAAAAATTTGCTTAAGTGAACAAAATAATCATGGATGACCAACAATAAAAAGTTAAAACAACAACAACAAAAAAACAATGTAAGATGCATATGTAAGCTGATTTAATAAGTATAAAATGTTAGAATCTACAGTGTATTCAGTCATAACTTAAAAGTTAAAAGAAAATTGCAAAGTAACAACAGCAGGGCTTGCAGGGTTAACCTAAGTTTCTGGCAATTTTGGCAAATGGCTTTTTTTTCTACCTCCATGGCAACATATATGTCAATAAAGTTCAGGGGGCGGTGTTATGAAGTAGTATGTCCTCCCCTTGTGTGCATACTGCATGCAACAATATATATAATGTCAGGGCAGCTGTAGTTCCTACTAAAAGTGAAAAAGAATCAGTATGCGATTCAGAACGCACCCCAAGACATTTTTGGTTTGGTTATTGACATGTTCTGACATGACTGACAACACCAATTTTAGTTCAAGAGGAGCTCTTGCAGTTCTCACATGTGAGACCAAAACTACTGGGATCCGAAAGGGTGCTAGCAGTTCTTGCTTTTCTGGCTGCTCGCCTCTTCATCACTTCACCGTCTTTTGTCTCGATGCAACGAATCACTCAATCACAGCCTTGCTTCTTTCATTTGTCAACAGCAATTGCCAGGGACTTCATTGAACTTTACTATAAACCACAGCCTTGGACGGTCAATTGGATGCTTTCCCCTAACAACTGGAGCCATGTCTTGTTTGCATGGAGGATCTATCCAGCCCATCTCAACTTGCAACTTCTCAGGCATAATATGAATATATCACATACCTGCACATCGTGAGAACCTCAGTTTCAACAAACTCGTTCTCCGCTTTGCAGATGACTGTGCCCTCTGTGTGGATACAATGCTAAAATGCAAGACACTGTTTATTGCTTCCTCTAAGAATATGATACCTTCAGTCTGAAAACATTATAAAACAAACACTAAGCACCAATCTGCTCCAATAAAAAACCTCTGCAAAGCTATGCATTACTGTTAACAGAGAAATCCTCAATGCTTTTGATACATTTATCTTGTATTCCATTTTATAGTTGCAGCAAAGCAACAACAGCTAATTGCATGACAAGCCATTGTAATCCCCATACAACAAAAATAAAAAATATAAAATAACATAAATATAAAAAACATAAAATTTCTCTACAGGTTTATAAGGATCAAGTAACACAAGCTGTTGTGATGCACAAAACAGGCAATTAACATTTTGATGGACATCCAATTTTCATCACTTGACAGTTTGCTGAGTGTAAACATTAAACTATCCAAATGAACTGTTTTTAGTAGTGCATCCAACAAACCACTTCTCACTGAGTTATCTAAATCAGTTACAATACACAAGTATGATTTTATGGATGTCACCCCAATTTCCATGGTACTGTAGGTGCACTAATATGTCAAACAATGCAATAGCCAAACTTAAAATGAAAAGTCTGCCTTGGCTTTAAAACGATATTTGCTACTCACACAAAGCCACAAACATACAAGATTATCAGCGTGTTTCACAACTTCAGACCACACTTGAAGAAAATGAATATTTACTAAGAGTGGGTCGATGGAGTGGTTCAATAGCTTCAAGTAAAATAAGTGAATGGTTTTGGCTTCAAGTCTTGGAGCTGAATTTTGGCTGTCATGTGTCCTGTAAACCCAGACACCCTTATGATGGTTGGTTTTAGTCACAGCTTTATATAAAGACAGAAAGGTGATTAGAGACAGAGAATTTGGAGGGGCAATGAAAAGCAGACCATCGCTCACTAAGCAAGTTCCTTGATTAATGCCACATTTTCTTCTGGCGCACACATTTCTTTATTCTGTTGCTATCCCTTTATCTCCGAATGTGCACACAAATACACAAAACCATGCAGTCTTTACACTCACACAGGCACTCACAACATGCCATTCTGCCAACAAGTTTAGGAGCTAATGTTTGGGTACACTCTAAGAGCCAAGGTTTTACATAAGGGATTACAGTGAGTGCACAGCCTGAACCCTTGTCGACACTTTAAAGCCACTCAGGGTGTTGGGTTTCAGTTTTGTCTCTTAAAAATCCCTGTCACAAGTGCATGTGAGGAGTGTCGACCTGAACAGGAGCCATGATAAAAAACCAAATCCTCTTCAAGTGATCCCAAGGTTGGACTAAGATTTAACTGGATGATTCCAGTCCTCACTGAACTTGCTGAAACCATGACTAAACCAGCAATGACATATTGTTATTTCTGTTTCTAATTAGGTCAGACTCAAGCTCTTTTTCTGAATTATTATTCATCTGAGTAGACGACCCTGGTGTGCTGCAGTCCCCACCTGCATCGGGAACACACGTTCCAAGACCTAGTAGTGACCCACAAGTCTTTAACACTGCTTCATTGCACAGCTAACATGCAAGTATTTCTTTAGAGCTTACGAGCATAATTGTAAGCAGACTGAGAGCGAAGCTCTAAATATGTGGAGTTAGGGTTGCCGATCGATAAGAAAAAAAGAAAGCCATTATAAGTGAAACTCCAGGCTATTCTTTTGACAGAAAGACCCTATTATACATCTTACACCAAATAATCCATGTTAATTATGATAAGAAGCTTTATTTTTCACCCATGGGGTAAAATGAGGTTATTCAGTCTTTGCTTCGCTGCAGGGTTATCAAGCCATGCTGATTTATCACCCAGTAGAGGTGATGATTTCACATTTGTTGGCATTATTAAAGCCTGTTTAAATACATACTGAAACCCATTAAACTATCCCTCTATAGGCAACGGTCCTGACTAAAAATTTATGTGAAAACACCATCAATGACGATTATGCCTATGAATCTAAGCCATAGAGGGAAAAACAAATTCACATTAGGAGAAAAGTTTTTTTTTTCCCAACACAATACTTCAAGCCTCATTTATTTCTTTCACTCAACCACAACGCAGACGATGACGTCAACATTCTTTATATCCTCCAGCGACATGATTATCATGTTCAATCAAATTGCAAACTTGTGAGATGTGCAAGTCAAAACAAAAATCTGGAGTCATCCTTGTGTGATATATAGCAGATTCAAGAGTCTTTAAACGGAAATATCCACTCTTATGATCTGTTTATGTGCACGGTGAATCTGCAGGAAGCATCAAGATCCTAAATCAAGATCATGCTGTAATCCAAACCGAGGTCTCACTTAAAACCAGTAGTCATGACAGCCTGAGGCCAAATCACACTTCTGCAGGAACAAAAACACTGCAGCAGTCTGTGAAGAAACACAAGCGCCAAACACAGCCACACCACAACCTATCCTATCACATGTCCTTCCACCAATAGAACTAGAGAAGCCAGGAACCTACAGAAAACCCCAAGTCCCTGATGAATCGGAGATAAAATGAATGAAAATCCAGACACATAACAACTTCTTACCTGCCTATGATTAACGCTTAAACATGTAAAATTGAATGAAAGAGTTGTAGACACAGACGTCTATGATCTCACTCTAAAATACTTAGTTGTAGTGCTACTTACCAATAAATCATTAGGCTGTGGACTTGCGGTCCAAACCAGCAAGCCCATTGATTTATAGAGAGCAGTGGTATCGTATTCTTGTTGGACCACGGCACTCTTTGGCAAGTCAGATCGCTATTCCAACCCGACGCGGCAAACACCCGCTCACCCGTCATCCCTCCTCTAACCCCTTCCGGCCCTCTCCTGGCCACTGGACATAATGACTTACTCCGCCAAGTCAGAACTGTTTGTCAGGCACTGAAACATAAAAAATAACATTAAAAGTGGAGGCTCCTTTTTAGTTACATCTCGTCCTGCCAAGAAATGTAATTTATGACAAGGTTTGTCTACAATAACACATTAAAGCCCTATGAGACGGGAATGCCTGTTTTTATTCTGCGTACAGGAGGAGTATTCAATGGAAAGTGGAGAAAAAGAGAAGTTCTGGTTAGAGTCAAAGTACACTGCAAATGTACTCAAGTGGTTATTTGCTGTAGGAAGAGTGTGTGTTGGAACTGCACAGAGGCATGTACTGTATGTCTGAGGGAGCTGGAGGCATTTGGTATCGTGGTCAGGCTTGGACCCGGAGCCAGCTTTAAGAGTGTGCCTCATGTCTCAAACAATGCTTTTGAGTTACAGCGCATTGTTTGAGGTTAGGGCATGTGGTTGAGTAGAGGTCTAGTGCACATTGTGGATTCCACTTTCTCTGCCTCTTCGTTTAAATCTCTGCAGTCTCAACAACAGAAAAAATGGTGGCTGTGAAGTCAAAAGTTTAATGGGATTTACGCCATTCACTCATTCATTCGCTTATGAAGTACATTCTTCCATTTTGTTTCAGCAATGCCATCTTTGTTTTGAAATGTTTTATGCAGCATGAATACTACAATGGCTCTTTGTCGTCTGTGTTTCTACAGTGAGTGTTTATATCAGATTTGACCAAACTTTTACCAAACTAGAGCAGTGACATGTCGGACAGAGCTCCAGAGTTTAGTGACATCTTGGAGATAACTAGGGCTGCAACCAAAATTGTTTTTTTTTTTATTATCAAATATTCTGCAAATCTCTTGTCACATTAAATCGATAAAGCATTTAGTCTATATTTTGAAAAATTGAAAGAGTCCAAAGTGACGTCTTTGAGTTGCTTTTTTTTCTGCAGATTTACACATTAAATCAATTAATCATTTAGTCTATAAATTTTTTTTTTTTTTAATTTATGTCAAAGTGATGTCTTTGAATAGCTTTTTTTCGGCAGATTTACACATTAAATTGATTAATCATTTAGTCTATAAATTATTATTTATTTTTTTAAATTTATGTCAAAGTGATGTCTCTGAATTGCTTCTTTTGTCCAACCAACAGTCCAAAACCCAAAGATTCTTTATGTACTATTATAAATGACAAAGAAAAGAAGCAAATTCTCACATTTAAGAAGCTGAAACCAGCAAATGTATGACAGTTTAGGTTAAAAAATCACTGAAATGGTTAATCAATTAACAAAATAGTTGGCAGTTTATTGCTATGTCCTGTGCTATGTTGTAGGTCATTGATTTACAACCACAATGCCAGGTTAAAGGACTTAATTATCATTCTAATCACACTGTCCAATATATATACAGTGCGCCCCATCTACACATTTTTACAGCATTTTTGTAAACAGATATTTTGCTGTATGTTTTGGCCTCTCATCTGCACGCACACTGAGTTTAAGCTCACTAAACCAGACATTTTTAAAATGCTCTCTGAGCTGCATCTTTTTCAAAACTCTGGTTACTTTGTATCCATGTGGACACATAAAATGGTGCACTTGGAAAACAAAGACATTTCCTCAATTAGTGCATACCCATTATTGACTTGTGTAAAGAGCACGTGTCAAAAACAATCACAGCAGTGGACTAACTTACCAGTTTGTTTACATTGTGTTACCACTGCTTGGTCTAATAAACAATTTAGACTTGAACTTAGTAATGCTACACCACTTCACGGACAAACGGAGGAGTCTGCTGTGTGTGTGTGTTATTTGGTCCATCTCAGCATTCTAGTGTGGACAAAGACATTTTGTAAAACGAAGGTCATATGCATAGAATGTTTCTTAAAACAGAGGGAGAAAATATCTGATATATATTCTAAAAATATGTCTGTATACATGTAGACAAGGTGTTAATGTATTATTTTTAACTGAGCATAGTCATACTGCATTACACTAATTATCAACAGTCCTGTGAACCCCTCATTTTTTAAAAAAAAGCATCATCCCTATGAATGAACTATGATGCCCTTATTTTAGCAGGATGTCTGACCGACACCATTGCGGATTGTCTGAAAAATTCGTTTTTGTCTCAACTGCCTGCTTCTCTCAGAGGAGACAGCAGGAAAAATACACAAACAGGCATCAGAGTTAATGTTTACTCTGCAGTGCAAACACCCAATAAACCTGTCTGGAACGTACAAGTGAGAGCTGGAGTATGAAAAAAGTGAACACACACACACACACACACACACACACACACACACACACACACACACACACACACACACACACACACACACACACACACACACACACACACACACACACACACACAGTGCATTCAGTGTATTCAGCTAGCCAGATCCATTTACTATCAAAGCATCCCACCAGTCGACTGACATCACTGCATTGTGAGCACCAACAGCAGATCCAGGGAGCACCGGGAAAAGCTATTGCAGAACTATAAGACTGGAATTGTTGTTGAGGCATACCGTTCATATTTGACAATGACAGGATTGGTGAAATGCCACCTACTGAAGGATTTATACTCTTCCATACTGTGTAATAAATTCACGAGCAGCTGCAACAGAAAATATCAATTTTCAGCATCAATGGCAATTCCAGTGACAGCTAAAGAGCCTGCCACATGGGCTCCGCCTGCCATTGGGGTGGGGGTTTAGTGAAAGAGGCTAGCAAAACAACATTCTCCAGCTATGCTAATTGGCATACTTTCACATGGGCTGGAATGCTATGATAACATCCACCTCCATTCCCCGAGGAGACCTTGATCCTGCAGGCGTTTACTGGGTCAGGGGACCTTGATGTGGATGAAAGCAAGGTAGAGGGACTTCATTATGGATATACAGAGCGGGGGATGGTGTCTCACTCTTGGACAGACACGTGGTATTTGGATATGCTGGGGGATGCTGATGCTTCTAGCTGTGGTATTTTGATGCATTGGGGGATAGAGTGAGGCTTTGGCTAAAATTTCTGTCACTGAGGGGCCTCTGCTGTCAGGTAGCTGTCACGCCACATGCACAGTGGGGGGCTATGCGGCAGGGGGACTAGTGGGTTAGTGGGGTGGGTTTTGGGACAAAGTGGAGCCCTGTCTCTGCAGGGATGGTTACAGAGGCATGGGATTGATGGGGTGGTGATGAGAGACGGAGATGTCAGGGAACAGACATCCATTCAGAGTGGGACCAGTAAGAGAGGCCTACTGGGGAACTCTGGGGCCCTCTGCTCTCTGACCTGGGCTGAGGAGGAGAAATTAGGGGAGGGAAGAATACAGAAAAAAGGGGGACTGTCCAGTAAGGTTCACACACATCACCCAACTGTGGTTTTATTATTCTGGAGTGTGACCTGAGTCAGCTGCCCCGGCGTCTACAGAGCCTACAGTTTGTGTCCGCGCGAGATGCTGCGAATCAATTACTTCTCTATGCTGCCAGAGTAAAAAACAACTTCACTGTGTGTCATGCCAGTAGGTAGCGGGGAAAGAAATAACAAACCTAGCTGGTTTCCTTGTCTGAAGGGCATGACATTTTGGGTCACAGCTCCATCGCAGGGCCTCCCAGATATTTCTGAGAGCAGAGACACAGAAATATGAGACTGATAAGAATCAGTCAGCTAAGGTCATGCCAGGCACTCAGAGGGAGACTGTAGGTGATACTCATAACTTTTTTACACTTATTAGACCCAGTGCTGCCGCAGGGTGCTCTAGCTTGCTAATTCTTGTCTCGTGTGTGGTCTGATGAACAGTATATTAATTAAATTCATGCTACTGTAGCTGCGAAACTTTCAGGGACCCACGTGAACCTGGATTCCATGAACTTGCAGCTGATTTCATCATCATTCTCATTAAAGTAGGTTAAAGAAATGATATACGGGTCCATTACGCTGTCAATGCGTTTTTGAAGGAGAGCTAGAGCGGGGAGTGCAGCTCAAGAAATAGAAAATCAATATGTGGTGGGCAACGTTGATATTGTGGCTGGCCACCAATAAAATAAATGAATGTATGGGAAACCCTGACAGATGCATCAATCCAACTTTGTCTCCCTCATTTACAGTAATTTAGCTATTAAATGTCTTTCTTTTTAACAAATTTAAAATCTGTATATTTCACTGCATGGAGAGACATAGGTGATGAAATGCAACCAAGGTCAGCGGTGGAATGTGAACAAAGGCCAGACATTACCGATCACGGTCAATACTTTAACCCCTGCGCCATAATGGTAGCCCATAATTTTGGTCAGTTTTAATCATCTTTTATTTGTTCTCATATGGCCAGCACCTAATCGTGTTGATAGGATTGTTATGGTCCCACTACTGGTCTGGTGCAACCAGTAAGTGTATTTCTAGATGTAAGGGTATGATACATTATTTTCTCTCTTCTGCTTAGAAGTGATAAATTTACAGCTGACAGTGACTTAATACCACACAGCCTCTGGCTTTTGTTTCAAATCTATTGTTGGCAAAAAATGATATTCCGCATTTTCTATCCATCATAAGCTTGTTTACTAAATCTCATGAATGCTGCTGTCACACTGAACGCGCCGCTGTGCCCTGATCAAATTTTTAAACTTTGAATGGAAAAACAAAATGAATTGTCAAATATTGGTATTTAACAGCCAAAGAAAGTATTTTCTCTCAATCATCACCCACTGGAAGTGTGTAGAAATGTATTTTTTTGGCAAGACCCTGCCCTCTGCATGTATTTCCTTATTTTTCTTCTTATTTTGCTGTGTTCAGGATGTTCCTGAACCTTTAGCCCCCAGTCAATAACAGCATGCAGGTGAGGTCAGGACCTTATAAAAAGTATAAGTATATCTAGATATAGATATATATTCTCACATAGGAAAGGGTTGAGGTGTTTTTCACTCCTGGCGGCCTCCCCTGGCTGTTGCCACAGACAGACAGAGAGATGGATGAATCGGCTATTGTTTGGGGTGCATGTGGCATAGACGTCAGGGGACAGAGTAACCAGAGACAGACCCTCTCCACATCCCCACCAGGGAGCTGAGCCAGAGAAACTCTAGTCACGTTCAAATAAATTCTTTCCTGTCCAAATTGACACCCTTCCGTTGCCATGGTGTGGCTTTGGTTTAGTTTACAGTAATTTGGAGTCTGGGTGGCACAGGAATGTGGTGAGGGACAGAGGCTTATGGTGCACTTAAGATGACTTACGTGCTCAAATTATGGGGTGGGTTTCCAACACTTATCGCTTTTCACATAAGAGGTTTACCTGCTGCTAGAATGAAGCAGGTTATTATTTGAAATGGGTTAAATATATATTGTCAACAAAGCCAAACTCCTGCTGAAATTTATCTCTCTCTTAGTTCTTGCTCTGTAATAAAGGCTCCATTATTCATCACTCTCACAAGATAATTATTGACCTATTGATCCATATGTCTTGATAAATGTCAGGGTTTATCCGAGTTGGTCAAAAGGGCTCAGACTGAAGGTTGAATTTTTCTTGGCATCTCATACAGCACCATTTAGTTGGACTAAAGGGCCATAAAATAACCCACTTTAAGGCAGGGTTAACTGAAGGTGCTAACCTCATGTGAAACATAACCACTTCATGTCCAAAATCAAGCAGATCCTACTGAAGCTGCCTTGAAGTGGAGCCAAACTCATTCCCAGCCAATGCATCTGCTCTTAATAAAAAATCAATAATCAACCTCATCAAACCGAAAACATCCAGCAGTGTGTGTGTATTTGCACCAGGTATAGTGTAGACTGCCCCACAGCAGGAGTGAACATTCATATGCTCACGAACAGTAAAACTGACGGACTCAGTTTTGGTCAATTTCAAACAATGACAGACCAACATGTGGTGCAGTCTTCATTTTCAACAGGCAAGATCTAATAAACGTTTCCCATGTACACAGGGAAGACAGACACATGGTGCTCATAAGCGACATTATGCTCGCCCTGCTAAAGGTAATGGATCCCCACTGCACAGAGAAATTAAATACACACATGGACATATGCACACATCCACAGCAAGATCTCTCTTACACTCACTGTCGCTGTTTCCTTGTCTCTTCCACACGTTTTCCTCGTCATATACTCATAATCTAGATTGTCAGCACTCTTTCTGAATTCCTGTTTTAATGTAAAAACCAGCATCCAAGTAGGAGATGAGGCAGGTATGAATTTAGCTCTTATTTAAATCAGCATCTATCTTTCCAGCTATAGGTAATGACAGGCTAAGAAAGGACCATCTGCGCTGTATGCCTACGAATTACATGCAATGCAGGAGGCAGTGTGCCCTTTATGTTATGAGGCAGGAATTAAAGCAGTGGAGGCTGGGATGGTGGATAGGCATGAAGCACGTTTGGGTCTTGTCACAAACCTGCAATAAACATTCATTTTTTATGAGGTGTAACCAGCCTGAACAGTAACCAAATGTTTTAGCTGCCTTACACCAGCCATACCTGAAACATATGTCGCTGAGCTTAAAGGAACACTTCCACCCAAATCATCATTTCTATATAAATTATTTTTGCGTGGTATGTTGAATTTGGGAAGAAATGTATGTTTTTCACCCATGTTGCCATAGTGAACAACTAATCTAAAAACAACATCTGAAAACTATTGATAAATTAAAGCCATAGGGGGGCACATTTTACAAAGGCAAAACTATGTCAAAACATCAGTTTACAAACTCTTTCACAATCTGCATACAAATGAGACTAATACTGGAAGAGTTGTGTGAGAGTTTGTAAACGGTTGTTTTGATATAATTTTGCTGTTGTTAAACAGGCGCCCTTTCATTTGAAGAATTTACTTGTTATTTGGATTTTTTTATCACCATGGAGGCATGCAGGGAAAACTTTTTCTTCACAAATTCAACGTAACACATGGTAACTGATAAACAAATGAAGATTTTTGAGGTTGAAGTTTAATCATGCTATAACTGCCAAGTGCAGATGAAACAGAAGGTGAGTATTTTTAAAACATTAGATGTGATCTAAGATTTTTTATATTGCAGAAAATCTGCATTACTGTCTGGTCATAGGGCTGGGACCATCACACTCAAACATGGCTTCAGACGTGTTAAAGGGAAACTTTGCTGATTTCAACCAGCATTGTATCATAATAATGTAGGTAGTATGTGTAAAAGAACTGTGGTTTTCAGATACATATTTTAGCTCACCATTTACTGTAATTCTCAATCATTTGTTACCTTATTGTTTCCTTATTCAAAACAGACAAGCTCACATCACATCACCCACCAGCAGGAGCATTTATGAGTCCAGTGTGGCGCAGTGCATTCTGGTAGCTGTAGGATTAAAAGCAAACACCACAACCCTCGCCCTCTGTTTTTTCTGGTCATGTAGCACCAATTTTAAAAGTATTTTTGTCTGTCTACTGCATCAGGCAGCCCAGCTTTATAAAAAATACAATATTTCCAGCAGTGAAATATTTCTTTAAGTAAGGTTGCAGAGAATTGACCAAACATTTCACTCCAGAACAGTTGTATTCAAATCAAGTCATGCAGTCCATTGCAGTGGTTATGTTTTCCAGTCACATATTACTGTGAAAATGAAAGCCGCCTGACTTCACACTCAGAAATCTTATGTAGCAGGGGAACAAGTAAAGGCCAGCTATGCTTCAGCCACTAACCCCAAACTGTTTCCAACGTCTGGAAGCAGGCTCCCAATGGAGGAGCTCATCAAAAAACAGCGTTCTCCAGATGAGAACTACTCTACAATCCAAACCATCTTCCATCTCCAACTGTGGAGCGCTGATGATGTCTGCAACACGGACCAAGGGGGTTCCTGTTGTTTTTTTATGACAGACGAGGCCAAATGTCAGTGTTTATAAAGGCAGCCTATTATCATTATTGCCATTGCGTATTTCCATATGTAGCTGCCCTGGCCATGACCGCTTACAACCTGATTATTACAATAAATCTCTCCAGAAGCAGGACGCAGAACAGTTGGTTTCTTTATGGCCATTGGTCGTCTTTCCAAGGCTGATCGCCACATCGAACAAAAGATCAAATGTGCAGCGAGCGCAAGGCCGGGACAGTTAATCTCTCTATTTGAAAGACAGAAAACATCTCAAGTCAATAAAACACTAAAGTAATGAAGTGTAGAGTTCACAGTGTGCCAGTGGAACAATCCGGCCTTGCGGTGTGCGACAACAAGGCCGGGTTAGGTCCACAACAGTTAAAGTTGATGCTGGAACATGAAGTAAAGCTGGATGACTCTAATATATGCTAGCAGGAAGAAATACACAGTGCTGACTGGCCGCTGGGAGATGATGTGCTGAAGGAACAAGGCTGTTGTTTTTGTGCCTGCAGTCTTGAAGAGAAAGAGGGGTATAATCCGAACACGTGGAAACTTGCTGTTTTACTTCATTCTCCTTCAGCGTCCTTTTTATATAACCTCACAGCTTTAATGTACGCTCCGCAGAGATCCAAGAGGAGACACCCAATAGAGAAATTCCAAGGTAGCAGCATTAAATCAACTGTGCAGGCAATCTTCAAACACGCACACACACAGGGTGTTTAAAGGTCATGTCACACAGTACTGCAGGGGACAAAATCATATGTGATCTCACACAGTCTTTAATAAATATTTTTAGGTCCATTTCAGATTCCATAGTCCGGACTCAACTGCACAAAATAAGTACATTTATCAAAAATAAACACCTTTCTTTCTCACACTGTCCCCCACTATAGATCTGATTCTCTCTCTTTGATGAATCCTTGACACTAATCATTTGTGACTTAAGGCAGAGTTAGGATAGCCACTTCTAATGTGTTGTAGGTGCATAGGGAAGTTCACAAAGATATAGGCCAGTAAAACAGCAGACATTATTAAAACTGTTTCAATGGATCAGAAAAAAGAACTAAAGAAAAACACTTGACCTGGCCTTGAGAAGATTTATAACTCCTCTGTTCTCCTCTGCTTTACTGGAGGACTAAACCAAAATGGCACAAGGCTTAGAGTGGGCGCAGCGAGCTGTGTGCAGATTTGCATTTTTGCACACGGTTTGAGTTAATGACAATGTGTGTATCATTTTTATCTTGAGCCATTGCCTGAATCTTTTGTGATGGTGGGTGGGAGCCAAGGCCTGGCCCCACTGCTCCATGTAGGAGCTGGCTCTGTTTACCTAGTCCTGATGGAGTCCAGATGGGCTTCCTATGACTCTCCTCTCCTTCACAGGCTTACTGAGTCTGGACCACTGATTCCAGCAGCTGGGCAGAGCTGGGCGGATCGTCTCTGGATGGGCAAGAGAGAACACAGGTGGTTCTTAATTGGGACGGAGGAGATGGCTGATATTCTGTCATGGCAAAGCTGGATATCAAGTGCAGTGTGAAGTCCAGCTCGGGATGGAAAGATGTGATAAACCACAGAAAGTGAAGGACAGAAGTGGACTTCACTCCTCTGTAGTGTGACTTTATAATGGAGAAGGACTGGCAGTCTACCTGAGTCCCACTGACTGAGCTCTGAATGATACATTAACCCGTTCAGATCCCCGAGTCCATTCGAATTACTTTTCTAGGATGTCTAGATCTATGATTATTGTCATTTGACTCAACCTAAATTCACAGCCTTATTTGATGAGATGCCAAAAAGCCAATCACAGTGTTCTACGTCATCTGAAGTGGACTGCAGTGGAGCCACGCCCCCTTTTGTGACAAGCATGGCTGACCGTGAGAAAAGGAGGAGGAGCAAGGCAGGTTTGAGTCTATTAATCATGTAGTAAAAATACATCATTTGTGATTAAAGACCTTTTAAAGTAAACATCAGATGTTATATTACCTGTACATGTCCAAAAAAAAAAAAAAAAACATAGGAAAGATTTACAACTTATAAAAATATCCGTCCACTGGAATGGAAGATGGATCTGAGTTTCACTGGAAAATGAATGAGGGAAATACAGTTCAAATAGGGAAAGACTGTTCTGATTTGATTTTCTTTATTTTTTTTGAATTATTATTAGATAGGACAGTTTAAGCCTGAAAGGGGGAGAGAGAGGGAGGGACATGCAGCAAAGGGCTGAGGTTGGAATCAAACCTGCGGCCGCTGTGGGGCTGATTTGATTTTCTAATGATACGATCAGCTTAGAATGGATCTTCTCGATTATGTTCACAGAATATTCACCTCTGGAGGTTTTCCACATACTGTTTTCAGAGAATACTGGGATAGGATATTTGGATTCACGATGACAAAAAGTTATATATATGTAATGTACTTCACAGCATCACTTCTTTCATTGATATGGCTTAATTCATTAAAAATAAAAAATAAATAACCTCACATTTGTTGCTGAAAAAAGGTCTACTAAGACCATTAATTGACGTTTTTATTATTAGGCATTTTTTGTGTGAAGACTCTTCTTCCATTGTTATGGACTAAAATTAAAACACATAATAAGGCATCCCATTTGAAACGTTTTTTTGTTAATCGTTGAGGAGTGCATTTATAGTAGAAATCCATCATTTTAATATTTATTTTGTGTTTGGAACATAATTGGGTTCTGTACGGGTTAAATGCATAAAATAATCCTGCACTGCAACCTCATTTCACAGACTGTAAAGCGGCATTTTCTTTATAGACTATGCACAACTTCTTGTGGGCCAGGTTTCACACTCTTTATGGTTAGCCTCAAAAGGAAACCAGGCCTTCCTCTCTGCCACAAAGAAGACAAGGGACTTCAGGGGAAAATAAGCCCCTGGGCATAATGCATACATGGTCTCCGGCCCAGTTTCTCTCTATGGAAAAGCACTCCTAAGCCTTCAGGGTAATAGCTTCCATGTGCAGAGCCCCAATACTCCATCGAAAACTGTAATAACAACACGGAAAAAAGATTTGTGTTATTGCATTGCATGTCATAATCTTCAAAGGCTGACACTCAGTTTGTCTGAGAGATGCAGGTGACTGGTGGTGACTGCTGAGGTTGTATTGTCAGGTGTGTTTAGATATGTCACCAAAAGTCCCTCATCACTCTCTCTTACTCAAACAGGAGCACACAGACACATAATGTACTCGGTATGAGTTTTTCAATGTATTTTTTGGCACTTTGAGCACCACAAGCTGGGTGCCATTTAGTTCCATTATATTCAAGAAAGGGCAGACATCTCTGCTGCAGATATCTCCAACACTCAGCAACTCACACCAAATAAATCTAGATAGAAAATACCACTACAGGTAAGAGGAAAAAAATGTGTATTTTTTTGACGTTGGCTGAACTGTACCTTTGAAGTCCCGGTGAAATAAAAGAGCATCTTCAGCTTCTGTACTGTGATGTATTTCCCAGAGAAACTGGATATTTGATCCATGTACAGTCTCAGGAGGGATTTTAATCAAATCCTTCACATTTGATTGGATCGCTAAAAAGTACGCCAATTCAGAGTTTATCACGATAGTTAATATGACACATCTATGAGCGTGATAGAAAGCTACAGCGGACTGCTGGCTCCACACACATCTAACTCAGCATTATGTCAGGAGGAGGGAAAAATTACTGAATTAATGTATTTGGTGAATAAATGAACAAATTAGACCTCAGCCACATGGTTTGTAAATGAAAACAAGGCTTTATTGTTGAAAAGTTGGTGAGGCCCTGACAGTATCATGTAAGCAGTCCATTATGAAATGCCTTGCACATAATCTGGAGCGGTCACAGATACCGCATTTCTCAAGTGAACAAATTCTAGCCCATAGACTGTGAGCATGCTATTTTGGACACATGAAGACACACTTGCATAACATACCGTTGCTAGCTAGCTAACTAGCTCTGTGCGGCAAAAAGTTGCAGATTGATTTTTGGGTAGATGTCATGATATTATTGGAGGAAACTGGCTGATACTAGCTCATGTAAGCACATGTCCTATTTTGTTTACAAGAAGAAAACATTATTGGATTTTGATGTCAGAATATGAAGATTTGTTATTTTGTTCTGCATTTAAAAAAAAGGTGCACAAAAATGTCCAGGGACATGACCTAAAAGGGTTCAAAAGTGTATTCTTTTTTAAAAACACATGCATCATGACACATCCACATTCAAAAATATACATTTCCTTTTTGGGAACTGCCTTCAATATGCAAGTATTCACATACAAAAAACATTATTCTAAATCACTACTGACAGAGGTTGAAGTCCTACACAAAAAAATACACACTGTACATAGTCACTCGAATGACCTCTGTAACAAAGCCAGCATATAAACCCGACTCTGTCAAAAGACTTTCTGTAATTACAAGCTGAAAGCTGGAATGGATATAGTAGTTCTTCAGTAAATACAAGTTTTTCGTTTGTGACAGACGTGATGAATTGAAATGTGTCCAAATCAAATGAAAACACACCCTGACTTTGATACCACAAGTCCTCACTTTTCACCTATTACTTTGCCACAGGCTGTTGCTGTTGATGAAGTCAGTGTTACCAACTATTGATACCAGAGACAGAACACACTTTCATGAGCTTATGCTTACATTAATTGTGTAAACAGAGCAGGAACTGTGCAAGTGCATGTACACACAGAGCCAAAAGTTCACCACAGACACACACACACACACAAACACACACACACTTTATTTTGAATCTTGGCCTTGAAACCTGAGACTGTTGGTCAAGTTCCACACACTGTCAATGGGGAGACATGTGCGAGGTAAACACCTACAAATATGCACATGCACGTGTGCTCGATTAAATATCACTGATTGCACTGCGCTACTTCCTCAATGAGTGGGCCCCGCGGACACCTCTCTGCTCAGTATGATTTCTCCACGCTTTCACCAGCCTTGACAACAAAGACCATGCTGACAGTAATCCAGATTACACTGGCCTGAGCCAGGTCAATGTGTGGAACGGCCTCCAAACATATACTGAGGCTTGTCAGCAGGTTACTTGACTGCTGTTCAGTTTTGGTTCCTTGCTGCACTTTTACTTGGAGTTGGAAATGTATGTGACACCACTAATGCACATACATTTCTAAAAGAAAAAATGAAACCTCTGGCTTTAGCTCGGGCCTGTGAACACTTACAGCACAGAGCTGAGAATGACTGCAGACTCAGTTTGGATTTGTATCATACAATAGGATTGGAGGCAGACAAATGGTGTTTATTGCATTCATGTGGTGACAGACACTGCCTTTATTTGTGTGTGCGCTGAATAAATGCATGTGCATAATAAGTACATGTGCCACACAACTGTCTCGACGCCGCATTTTAATGAGCATGTTATTAATTTATGACACGACAGGGTTCACAGAGAAAAGCAACTGACGTTTTCGATGACAACCATGACTTTGGTTGACCTCTTTAACCCCTTCCATGTGGCAGCACTTTCTGCACATCCAGACTTGCATCCATGTTAAATATAAAAGGGCTGTCATTGTTTTAAGACCGACCAAGAGCAAGAGCTGGCATGACTTGATAGACTGTGGGCTCGATAGGGGCAAAGTTACAGATGGTTTATTAATCTGGAGGGTCCCATCAAACCAAAAGAAACTTTGTTGTTGTTGTCACTTCATTTTCCTGAACGGATGATGTCAGATGGTGAGATTTCAGTCCATTGTCCAGCCAAACCCACGTGTGACATCATGAGGCATCCAGCTCCAATGTAGCTGGTCTCCCTCTGCACTCTGTTACCCCCAAAAGCACCCCGAGTTCACCAGTCATAAAGTCAAAGTGACAGACAGTCCCAGCAAAAATCATGCAGAAGACTAAAGGAAGGAACAAAACCAATAACTGTAATTGAAAAGGCATTCCACGATTTAATTGCATACATGGACATTTATGTGCGTCACTATTTAAGCCAATTGGAGAAAGGAGGCAAGTGGTGCTGACACTTTCCATGAGTCCGCTTCATTACTTAACACCCATGTGCCGAGACATTCACCCCGAACACACACTCGACTGGCCTGCAGCAGAGACCTGAGTGGCTGCCCAGGCCTTCATATGAATGACGCGTAAATGGAAATCCGCTCTTAATGCTCAACAGTTACACAGACCTTCAGTCCACAGTAGTCTTTCTCACATATTGATGTCCCTGTTGAGTCCTTCCATCCATATTGGTCTATTTCTCTGTTCTTTCCACTTCCCTGGCTCTGCCTCATGTAAAAAAAAAATCATCTGGCATGAATCTGCTCAAGATTTTTACCTCAGTGATTGTTATTCCAAAATCTGACAGATGACAAAAATGCTGCACTCACTCACCCACCCACCTTCACCATTATGGCATGGATATTTTTGCACTGGCAGGTATACATCCCTTGTGGCTAGCTCTGCCGCTACTTCTTACGTAAGCCGCCGTCATGCTGCTCCAGGAATATTTGTTAAAAATGCTGCGTGCCACTGGACTATAGCTGTGGAATGAGCACTGTGTCCAGGTGCACTCAGTCCCCCTTCTGTCTTCAAGGACAACTACATCACCATCCCAGATAACAATGGAATGATTGGATCTTCCTGAGCCACCAACCTGACTCCAAATTCCATCAGTAGGAGAATAGAGATGGTATTGTTCCTTTAACACTCCAAAACAAACATATTAGGCGATCTACCATCTGCAGTCCGCTCTCAAATATGTCCGACGTTTTGTCCTTAGATAGCCAATAAACACAAAAAGGTCACTCTCTTGGATTTTGACCTCAGTCAGCAGGTCACTTTCACTTTCTCTGATTTATATATTCTTTCCCTGCATTTTTTTCTTCCTTTAAACTCTGCCCCACTCCTTCACATCTTCACTTCCCTTTGGCTCTCAAATAACAAGAGCTCTGAGTGCTTTAACACACCCCTGGTCAAGGTCAAGCAACACCCAGCATTCACTGGTGACCTTCACAGCAGCTGCAAATGCAAGTGCTTTAACAAACGCAGTCAGGGTCAGAGATACACTGGCTGCCTAACCTATCGGTGAGGAAGAGAAAACACATGCTCGTGTACGCAAATACACATGCCAAGTCATCTGTGTTGATCCAGACAGGACAGGCAAACAACAGATAGTCATGGGCAGATGAATGTGCCACACCCCCATCTCTGAAAATATACACTCCACTACTCCGCATTTCTGACAGGTAGTAAGAGGTCCGTCAGAGCCCAGATGTTAACGTGAAAAAGGATTGTTTTTATACCAAACTGAGATCATGTTATAAAAGCAGCTTAAAATGGGGACCATGAATGGAAAAGCTGAGTGAATTAGGAATGGCACCCGTCCAGGCCTTCTGATGTGTGAATCAGTGGAGCTTGAATCTGCAAATGGAGTTCAGCAAGTTCAAACACAAATGAAGACGGATTAGGCTTATTACAAACATACCAGCGTGTCTTTACAGTGAAAATACAAACTCAAACAAGTATGATGCACTGCAATGTATCTTTCGTCAGCTGTAATGGCATTTTCTTCATGGGTATGAAATCAGCTAAAGTAGTGGCCCGGTAACAGAAATTCCACAGTGTGTTTTTTAAGTGAGGACATGCCTCGAGTGAATCATTTGAAGCTTCATGAAATGATGTCATGAGTGAAAGGTCATAAGAGGTCACCTCAGAAACAACAGAGGCCCCTTTTAGAGCAACACTGGATGACAGATAGGGCAATAAATACATGGGAAATATCAATTTCCAACCGTATTGGTGCCGTACCTTACTGGAGAATGGGAGACGTTTTATTGGAGATTTGTTTAGAAGAGATTAAACAGCCCACCTTAACGTTTTTTGAGATATGTCCCCTGTTTGAACTCACAGTCCAGTGTACTGCCAGTACAACCCTGCCAACACAAGCTTCAATCCTGCCAATGCAAGCCAAGAAATTTCTCTTGAGAGTCAAAGTTGGACAGTGCGACACTGGACTGACAGTAGGGGGACAATAGAAGAACTGTGGTTCCAGAGACAATAGGACAAAAATCTTTAGGGAAAATGTTTTGGGATCAGACACAATGCAGAGATACGACTGTGGTGTTGTGGTGGGATCTTGGTGGATGGAAAACCATTGGAAGAGAGAAAGAGAGACAAGCTGCGCAGTGCGTCTGAATATGTTGGAGTGAGGGAGAAGTGCAGGGCCTCATAAATCTACAGACACATCCAGAGAACATAAGAAAGTCCAGGTGTCGCCCTGCACCCAAACGAGGCACACACAGAGGCTATTCGGTTTTGACCTGACCCACAGCAGATCATACTAAACTCTTTATGTGACAGATATGAGACATATTGCGGCAAGTGAACCAAATTTTAAACAGCTTATAAGAAAATCATAGAAATGTGAAAACAGTAAGATAAAGTGGTTGAAAGAAACCAAAGGTTTTTAACATCCACTATCAGCCCAATGATATGAAATAAACTTGCAACAGCGTATATGGAGGGTCATTTAAATCATTTCATTTGTGTTTGTTTAAGGACACTAAACACAAACTGATTGGATGCTGGCAACATTCAGACATTAATTTTGCTGTGAAATTACACAGAAAATTTCCCGCTGTTAAGACTCACTCATCTACTAAAGATGTTTACTTCTATTATCGGTATTTACCATTATTTCCCAATTACAGCTTGTTTACATAATGGCGTAACTGACAGAAAATGAACACTATTCAAGGTTGTTAGAGGAACAAAATGTGGAAATTTTTACCTCCCCTCTGATGTTGATGAAGGTCATGACTGATAAAGACATTATGCTCGCATGAGCAAAATTAATGAAGTAAAGAAATAATAAAAAAAAAAGGGGGGTTCAAGAGTCAAAACTGCTGGTCCTCTCAAGATGTGTAACAATGTGAAATTCCATCTTAATCCTTACTTCCCTTTCTGCTGTCATGCACCATAAGTGCATTTGGCTTTGGGAAGCTGCAAGCTGTTATTAATTGATCTCCTTCTCACTCTGCCATTTATTTTCCAATCTCTCCTTAAAGATGTTTGTCACACTCATGTTTATTTAATATCCAAAAATATTGAAAAGTCAATTACGTAAAGCTGCAGCTGGTAACTTTTATGCAAATAACTTTGTGTCATATTTGTTGAAACTGTCACTATATTCTGAAAGACATATATGAGGAAAAAAATTCTCCCTCCTCCTCTTCCTGCTACTTCTAATGGCATTCACCAGAATCTCCTGCGGTGCACAAAAATCAGCCAATCACAGCCGAGGGGTTTTTAATACAACTGTCCCTCATGTTATCACTGTTCGTGACCTCAAGTGAAACTTTCAAACTAGGCAACGCTTATCAAATATGAATAAAGATTGTGTTAATATTATCTATTTCTCATCTCAAATGTTTTCAGAAACATATTTCATGTCATGTTTAGCTGTAAAATGGGAATGTTTGTGACCTGGCCAACATGCTGGATACAGATGTACCAGGCACCACCCGCCGGCACAAACTTTCTCATGCTACAGCTGAACAGTGCTCTAAACTATGTTTCTGACAACATTTGAAAAATAAAATACGACACAATGCACTCACTTATGATTAAACTTTTTCAGACTGGGTGCTGAATCCTCAAAATAGATATTAATGTAGACTGACAATCTACACACTGAAGAAGAGCGCCCGGCCTGAAACGTCCATGTGGCAATAACAAAAATTATAATCGGACTGCTGTTCTAATCTTTGCTTCATGAACACATTTAAAGCCACAAATAGGCAATGCAGTAACAGAATCCTGATTCATATTCGATCAGCGCTGCCTTGTTTGACAGTTTGACTGCAGTTCATGAACAGTGATTAACGTGATTGACAGCTGCGTTCAAGACTCCTTGATAATGCCATTAGAAATGCTACAATTCAATAGAGTAGGCAGAGTACGTTTTTTCCTCACTCATTAAGTGTTGTAGTGACAGTTTCAGCAAATATAACAAAAGTTGTTTTTGTTTGAGTAAAAGTGACCAACAACAGCTTAAAGGGTTAGAGGTGGAGCTATTTAGGAAATGACCATGATAACTCGACGCTGATGGGGTAATAACCAGGTCCTTACAGGTAATGACTGGGTCCGCTTGAGTTTCAACTCCTCCCTGTCACAATGTGTTGTGCTGAAGAGTAGTTTGGGGTAGTGAGGGCTATGAATGTGCATCTGGGTTTCGAGAAGTTTTATGTTTATGCAGGAGTGAAACCAAAACACAGCATGAAGACACAGTCAGCTAAAACACATTCAGACAGGATTCACTGTGTCCCCGGTCACTTGCTGAAACTCTTCCAAAGCTTTGACAGTGAAAAAAGCACCAAATGTGTGCTGAATGTCTACCCCCTTGTGGACAGAAGACATATTGCTCAGCATTGTGCAGAATATCAATAGCCAGGAGGACTTTTCTGTCTGATGCAGGACAATATAATAAAGAAAACAAACAACTGGATTTAAAACTAAATTCCATTTGATGCTGAATAAATAGAATAAACTGGCAGAGATGCAAAGGTGCAGTTGGTTTAACACAGATGTGAATGTCAAGGTATGTAAATCCTCCAATCCCTGCTTCTGCTCTCACTGTTCTTGTGAATACAACTGTCAGGTTAATCTTCATCAACCTGAGACAAACCTGTGGTTTGACTGTTCATGCCAAACAACATTGAAAAGCTGTAAAGGCTGCCAACGCAAAGCCCTACAGGCCTTTCTGTAGGCAGAGCAGCAATGTGCAGTGAACCTGCTAACCCTCGGCTGCAGACAAAATCACACTAATATCGCCAACGCCGCAATGTGCTAACTTAAGACTGCTATTCGAGGGTACGGCAGAAGTCCCCCCATTCTTTACCACGCACACATACACACACTTCCTCTTCCTATTAGTCTGCGAGTGAGACAAAGCTCCACCAGGGAAAGGAGATAGGAAGGGAGATCTATTTGAAAGCGATCTGAACTCTGATAGGTCTTTCCACACAGACTGGCAAAGATTTAGTCCCTTGAAAACAAGACTAGAGAGACATAAGATGTGTAGTTCATCATGAGGCCATATGTAGGAGCAAAACAGTTTGGATGCCTTTGGCAATGTGGTTTAACTCCGATACTGATCTGAGAGCTATTGCTCACACAGTGACTCACTATGGCACAGTCTCGGCACGGCGGTGCCGATTAACCAAAGCATTCTCTTGGCATATTCCTTTCCACCAGGATGTGTTTGATTAGTGTATTCATTCTTAAAAATGAAAGGAATTCTAACCAAGAGAAGTTTCAGCTGGTCGTTATCTGCAACCCTCACCGCTAGATCCCACCAATTCTCCCTAAATCTTACACAACAGGAGGGTTTCCATTAACCATTAAATTGCGCAAATTGAAATTGGAAATGTAAAATATGCCTAATGGAAACACGCCAATTTTGAAAAACTCCCACTTACTGCAAAAAAAATGTTATGCTGTGATGCGAAAAAGCCATATTTCGCAAAACTGCAATGGAAACACTTTTCCCACTTTTAGAAGTCACATGATGCTATGGCTATGCATTTGTCCTTAGAACTGTGGCTCCTTTGGGAATGATGCAGCAGGCGCTACAGGACATGTAACTGCATCGCATAACTCTTCAAAAGTTAAGTCGATCATCTGGAAGTTTTAAATCCACAATTCCTCTGTGAAATCACAAACTATCATCTCCCAGAAATCCCTCATATGTGGCCACTCCGGCTTGCCTTACCACTATCACTCTTATAATACGCCTACATCGCCTTTGATTGGAAATAATGACGGCTAGTGCGGTGGCTGCAATAGAAACAAACCTGCTAATGTTTTGAACATCCATCGCCATGCTTCTTGGAATCTTATCGCCAGAGGAGAAGTCACACAACAATGAAGTCATCTCACAATTGTGTTTTATCGACATTTCAAAACGTCACTTGATTTTTGCACAAATCTGTAATGGTAGCCCGCCCACTGTTCCTTTAAGTTGTTGCACATTCAAGCTGCTCCCATTGTAGTTTAAAAATACTGCAGGGAGCACTCTAAGGAGTGGCCCACACAGATGATACAAAAAAGACTTGCATTCACTTGCATTCCAACAACATATTGCAAAGAATCATCTTGTGTTTCAGCATCTTGCTTTAATTGGAGGCAGACAGATTCCAATCATCGGCCATTAAAACCCTCTCTCTCAGGACGGATGTGCAAGTAGTGCCATTAATCATGCAGACAGGGCAAATAACACTGTTCTTAGAAAGCTGATGTCTACACAGAATCATTTTTGTGGCTCATATATACATTTACAGTTTCTCTGTATGCAAAAGCAGAAAAAAAGGCACAAGAGTCATTAAATAAGTTTCACAGGAGACAAAATATGTGAAAGAATAAAGTCAAAGCTCGTTTTACACTAAATATCCCATGTGGCCAGACATCAAGATCAAACATCATTCCAACGTTAATTATTAGCAACTGAGCAAAATTAAAATGTGGGTGTAGCTACAATGCAAAGTAGACACCATTAAGGGAAACCAGTATGGGTGGATTAAACATATGTGTGAACATTTGAGTGTGAATGTCTGAATGACAGCATGGATACCTGTTATCATCTGCCAGTGCTGTGAACCCCAACACAGCACTGGCACTGGATAACAGACACCCCAGGGGGACCGGCCCCCGCCAGAGCTCACAGCGACTCCGAAAGCAAAACACATAAATAACAACAAGAATAATTACCATCACCACCCCCAGTTTGCAGCAAACTCGCACAACAACCCCACCAAGCACAGCGAGGGAGACGTGGGATCTGGGGATCTTGGAGCAAATCAAAACCAACATTCTCTTTCCTGGGAAGGTCCCAGGGCCTTTGTTATCTGCCTTCAGACCAGTGTGATTCATCAGTTGTGTTATGGATGTTATTGTTGGCTGTGCAATGGGTTCTTCTCATAACCCCAGAAGTACAGCAGAGATAAATGCCTGCTATATCACTGTATCCCCATCCACCTGACATTTATGAGCAGTATTTGTGTTGATCATTTCATAACGGCTTGAGCAGGTGGAGGTCTTTCATTCTCCTTACTGACGGCACTTTACGTCAGCCATAAAGGGATGACTCCTCCAGATCGTGCACAGCACCCCCACCACCACCACCAAACACACACAAAGAATGCCACAAGCTGTCAATCATTTTAACTGACCCGGCCTCTCATATCCCACAAACCCAATCATCAGTGATTGTCAGATGGCAGGTCTATAAAGCCTGGTGTTTACCCCGTCTAGACAGACTGGGGGACTGGCAGCCATGGGCATCTGAGTAGTATATTGCACCCAGTTTAACCACAGATGAGAGCTCCACTGTCATTTACGCCGTAAATCAGCTCCTTGCACATAAACAGCCTATAAGGGTTGGGGTGTTGAGAAACCAATTTGACGAGTAATCCGAAAACAATGTTTCAAAGCATAAGAAGCTCAGAGGAGGAATTCCCTTTTGATCAAACACATTAGCGCACTTTACTCCTGAGGCTGTGCGGTGCAATAAATCATCAAGCTGAAGCTACAGTATAGTTTCTGTGGTTCCCATACCATGGAATGCTGGGTAAAGCAGCTTCATGGATAATCTGAGAGAAGGCTGAATTGTCTTAGAGCTGAAATATGAGAAAAAAAGCAAATCCTGCACATATAATATTTATTTTCACTATCCAAACTCTTACACCCAGAGGAATGAGTCAAGAGTATGAGATCAAACATTTTCCCTTAAATAAATAATACTGGTTGTATTGTGAGGGTTCCTATTCTGTGTGTTTATACAAGTATAACTGAAAACTTTTATTCCTTTATTGGAAATCAACCTTTTTTCCTTTGTTCAAATTTGACCTTTTGTCATTTTTTGTATGTACTGGAAATTACTTCTGTTCTCTTTACACATAAATCAATAAAATTTTGAACGCAGATGATGCAGACTAATGATGAGTTTTAATATCAAGTATTTTGATATATTGTTTTTATAAATTGAGACATGACAGACAGACAAGAAATATATATAATTTTAAAAAAAACACAAATAAATGAGCCACTGAAAAGCGCAGAGTAAAATGTTGATGTTGATGTTGTGTAATAAGGCCTTGACGTCACTGTCTTTCTTCCCCTATGTACTTTTTCTATGTATTTTTTTCTATGCATTTCCTATCCTACTTCATTTACATTCAATTGTTGAATGTCAATCGTTTTAACACCCTGAGTGATTCAGATATTTAACCACACCTGCCACCACAGAGCTTGTCAGCCTATAGGTGTGCATTATGTATAAATATCAGTGTGGTTTCTTTTTCCAACATTTTGACCTGACAAAGATCCAAGTAGGATCGAAACTTTGTCTTTATTAAACTCCTGTGGCATGGAGTTAGTGTGCAGGCGTTACTTTTTTCCTCATGTATGCTATTTTTTAGAAAGTCTTGCACCTATGTGATGTATGTTTAACTACCCTCTCTCAACTTGTAGCTGAAGGTAAACAGAAACAATAAATCCTGCTCCACAGCAGCAAACATTGCACTAAGGTGAAAAGAGCTAAATTTTCACACATTTATCTGAGCAAATAAGAATAGTTCTTGCTGCGGGTGAAGCGCTCGCCTCTCCAAAAAACAAATATTATTTCCCCCTTTTAACTGGCCAAGCACTGACAGAGACACACTGTACTAGGCTTCTCCTCAGTGTTTCCAGCTAAAACCTCACTCAGACCTCAATTTAACATGGCACACAGTAATGCCTGGAAAAAATTATGCCACCACACATATTATCATATTAATTACCACAGCGTATTTTCGCTCACCAGGAGCAGAAAGAATAAAGAATCACAAAAATGAAAAATGCTGTCTAACCAGAGGAATTTGTTTACGCAGAAGTTATGAGGCAAAAAAAGTCGAGCAACAGTCTTTAACAGAAGATTTTTCAAAACACCACATTCTGCAAGATGGGCTTTGGAAAAAAGACTAATTGCAACATCAAGCTGTAACATCTGTTGGAAGATGGATTAACATGCTGAGCTATGTGGGTGCTTTTCAAGAACACCAGACTGCTCATGCTAAATATAGAGATGTGACTGTATATTTGGCATTCTACAAATGCAGATAAAGGCACGGTTACCGTCTGCACAGCTGTGACAAATCCACTAAACACTGTAGCTGCTGGACTGATAGTGTCTATTCCATCTACAGCCCTTCAACTGGAATCACTGCCATATCACTGGAAGGAAGTGGACCTGTTATTGTTATGACCTCAAAGGCTTTGGGTGGTCCCCATTTACACACACACACACACACACACACACACACACACACACACACACAAATGAAGAGAGAGAGACAAGAGACAGCAGGCATGGAAATGTTACTATCCAAAATACTTTGATAGAAGCTCTCCAAACACCTGCAAGTCTGATGAGAGCACATGCATCGCTGCTTGCAAGGACCCAAAATGGCCTGCAGTGCCTTCACCCACTCTTTCTTACACAAAATGTATCTCTGGAATGTCTTTTTTTCATGTAATCAATGTAATATATATACATTTAAAACATCTTAAACAGGCAAACTTATCCTGTGACAATGTCAAAACTCATTGGCTATTGGTCTGACTATAATAAGCCCCTTTGGGGGATGGCCAATATTTTGGGAGATCTGTTGTAGCAAGCGGATATCTGGACGTGGATGTATTACTGAACAACCAAGTAAAGACTCAGGGTCCCAAAGTGTCGGGGCCTGGAACGCAAGTGTAAAATGTGACTCAGAATAACCACAAAGAGATGAAAAGAAACTGCAAAGAAACACAAAATAGCTACAAAAATTGACAGAACAAACACAAAGACACACAACATAACCAGAAAAAGATATTAAGGAACTGCAAAGAGATGCAAAATAACTACAAAAACAGACAAAACAACCACAAAGAGACACAATGTGACAACAAAGGGATGCAAGGGAACTGCAAAGATGTGCAAAATTACTATAAAAACACAGGAGACACAATCAAAACGAGACCAAAAATGACCCCTCAAAAAACGAATTGCCTAAAAGAGACACAAAACAAGTACAATGAGACACAAAACAATTACAAAGAGACACAAAATAACTAGAGGCACACAAAATAACTACAAAAAGTGGCAAAAAAAACCCCAAAAAATCAACCAAACAAAGAAACAAAGGATACAACTCACTCAAAAAGACAACAACCACCCACAAGGAGATAGAAAAAGACGCAACATAACCAGAAAAAGGTGCAAAGGAACTGCAAAGAGACTCACAATAACAACAAAAACAGACAAAACAACTAAAAAGAGACACAAAATGACCAAAAAAGACACAACTACCTCAAAGAGGCATAAAACAACTCACATAGAGACACAAATTCACTACAAAGAGACACTAAACAATAACAACACAAAAAGGAAAAACCTCTACAAAGTCTGTATCTTGCTCCTATTTATTTATTTATGTGGGGCCTTTTGCATATCTGTTCATCCATGTATCCGGAAAGACTTTCTCTGCTGTGTGCCAGTCATTCCAGCAAATCTCTATAGATATCTGCATATAAATGCAGACATTTTTTTAAAAAGCAAGTATAAAGCTAAGTTGGTGTCTGACATAGCTGATGGATTCCCAGATTTCATTTCAGCCACTGGGTTCAGTCTCTACATTTTCTCTACATAATGTTTACCTACCACTCAAACGTGATCGGTCAATACTACTCGGACCACAAATAAACTACAAACAATAACCACAACACTGCCAATATCAAAATCTGTTCATAGAGATGAATCGAGAGATGACATACATTGCCACAAACACTATATATATTTGATGGTATGTCTAGAAACATATGCACACACATGCACATGGAGAGATACGAATCAGTCACAAATACTTTGCACAGTAGTCTGTCAGTGGATGATGTGAGCTGGCGGAGAGTCATCATGGCTACAGTACAACAACACAGACCTGTCCAAACAACATGTTCAACCTCGCCCAAGATAAGCAGGACGGAGCTAATCTCCACACAAAAAGCACAAAGCTGAGCACATTAGTGAGACAAATCTGAGAAAACACCAAGGTGCTGCTTTTAGCAGGGCTTTGTTCAGTGTTTGTTTACTTTTCTTTTTAAGATTTTAGCTCAAAAATTAGAGCCATTAGTTGCTTGGTTAAGTGTGTGGTGACATTTCAGTGATGCACTCAAAGCTGTTTGGTTTCAGACTTCACATTGCTCCGTTTAAGACACAATCCATCAGCACCCAGCCGAGTGAAACATCACTGTATCCAGTTACCAGCAGGGAACTCAAGACCTGCGAGGACACAGGTCTCAGACATGCACAGCCATCCTCAGACAGACCGAAAGAGACATGCTCATATTGGCTTTAACAAACCTTTGCACCAGTCCCACTCCCATTTTGTCAAGCCCACGCACACATAACACACACAAACACACATGCACGTAGACAAATAGTGGCAATCAGTGGGTGGATGTCAGCCCCCAGACAGGAACTGCTCCCAGCACTGGTAACGCAGCTCATAAATCACTGCACACATTGGGGTAATGATCCATTGAGAAAGAGAGGTGAAACTCGCCTGTAAAATACAATGCCCCTTTTAAAGACCACACTGCAGCATTCACAGCTCTGCCTCCTGTCTGCCAGTGCTATCATTAACACCATTATCACTGTGCACAGCTTCCACAAAACCTCAACACACTAAAGCAATGCACCAATATAACAGATAGGATAAAGGACGTAATCCTTGCATTGCTTTAGTCATGCCTTTGTTGCAGATGCGAACTTTTAATATTTGAGCTCTGAGCCAAATGGCATAACATTTTTCACTAGTATATATGCTTTGTACTTATGAGTGTTAAAAGAAACAAATCAAACATTTCTAAGGATAATGTAAAAAAGTGGAATACTGTAAATTCACCATGATATCGCAGTTCTAGTTCAGCTATATCAAATTTAAAAATATATATATATTTATGGCATTTGGTGTATGTTTAAGTATTAAAACATCAAGGAAAAGGTGTAATCTTGCCTCCTTATTCTCTGATTTTCAGGAGGAGGACAAACTTGTGTTGTTAGATGGTATGTCAAAGAAATGCATATATTTGCAATGTTCACTTGACCTGAATGTAAGGTTAAATTAACCAAAAAATGGAATAGGCAAAGTATTTTTAGGGTATTGTCTCAAAACGTCTTTTCATGCTGTTGGCTGTATGATAAAAATCTCTGCCATTTATTTAGCCTGATAAACATTCGACTGAAGAGACCTTTGACTGTTTTTTCTTTTTTCTGCAGTGACTAAAAGACTTCAAGGAGATGCATCAAAATTAACTTCAGGGGAAATCTTCAGTTAACTTTATTGAAATAATTTACCTTTTAACATTCTGTCTCTGATGTCATTTAAAGAACGCTCTGATCTCCTACTCTAAGAAAATTGTACGTGTGTTAAGTGACATTAATTAGCACACTTCCATGGCAACTTTGTAGCTTTAAACAGTTGAATTAGTTTTTTTTTAATTTACTATTTATGTGTAGTCTTTTTTAGTTTTATCTGTATGTTTTACTGTTTGCTTGTTACTTTGATTGTGTGCATTGAAGATGCTCTATATTTAGCAGGGCACTGTAGGTAACACTGTGCTCCGTAAACTGTGTGAGAGCAACCTTTGAGGCTTGAAGGCCGTAGATTGTGAAACTGATCTGAAACCTGGTGCTCATATTCTGTGGATTTCCTCCACGTTAATTTTTATCAATTATGTATTTACCCACAATCTGCGGGCTATCTGTTCTCAGCAGGAGAAGAGGGGCACATCTACCTGGTAGCAATTTAGAGATTCAGATCGACTAGCATACAAACAGCGCTTTGAGGGCTAATCAGAAAATCGGATTTAAAGGTGAAGTTCAACGAGGGATCAGTTACCCATGACAGCATATTGATGATTGCTTCCAAATTCTTGCCAATTAGTACAACGCAGCCTCAACGTGTCATATTTGTTTTTAAAACTTGCACTCCAGCCAAAAACATATAATATTACCTGTAAGGTGAGCATCATCATTCTGTTTATCTAAACAATTTCACATCACCATCTCTATACCGCTGCCCCCTAGTGGTTGCACTTGATATCACAGACAACCACTATTGAGTACATGGGGCTGCTCTCCTCCAGCGGCTCCTCAGCTTACCAGTTTCCACTGTATAGAGCACTCAGGAGAGATGTGGGGCTGTGCTGACGGTGTGTGAAGCTGCCTGCTGGTAAAATCCAACAAGAGCATCACAAAAATCCCTGTGGCACAATGTGAGCAACATGAATTTGCAAGTGAGATGCAGGGAGCCAAACTGCAGATGAAAGATGGAAAAAGCTTTCTGTCCGTAACCAGAATTATGAGCATTCAAGAGCAAGAGATTCACAGCTGTTGAGCTTTCATAGTATTCCCATGTATCGGTCATGCTACGTAAAGCTGAGAGCGAGAGAGAAAGAGAGAGAGACAGAGAGATTTCTCGGTGCTGTGAGATGCATACGTTATGTTCCCCGTCAGGCTCAAAATTCATCTTTCCAAGAAGTCTCACATCAGCTTCTCCCCAGTAATTCTTATATTCTCTTTTCACTCTGAGCAAATCATGTTGATGCCCCCGCTGTAAAGGCCAACCAGCAGATTATATACACACATATTCTGGTCCTGCCCCTGACTGAACACTGTTTGGATCAACGTTTTTGGTGCTTATTCTACGATGCATCCAGCCTGTTATCTGCCTTATTTGGACTTAGACCTGCAACGTGCCCCCGCGAGGGCAAAGCTGCTGTGGTCATTCACCTCACTGATTGCCCTGTACTAGATGGATTAGAGACACAATGCATTTCCTCAAACTTGAGAAAATAAGATACACTCTTAAAGGCTCCTTGCAAAAATTTTGAACAATCTGGACCCCCTTTTAAGAATATTATGAGAGTTAACTAGTTGATTACTTACTGCCAAATATGAAAACTAATCATTTGTTAATTCATATCAAAATTAAGAAATCGGTGCAAACCAAGCCCAAATCGAGATGGGGGAGATGTTGATCATTAAAGTCAAGGAGCAACATTGCACAGGTTGACACACATCATCATTTACATATTCACATGGGGAAATGTAACACAAGCTAAGGATGTTCACTGAGATACAATCCCTAAACTGTAGGTCAAAACCAAAGCAGGCATCACAGAATATGTATCGACATGGTTAGCATAACATTGTTTACTATCAGTGGCAGACAACTGCACGAGGTTTCTGAGTAGTGTCAGGGGAAAAAAATTAAGTGTCATACTTCATGCAGCATAATCCACTCCTCCACCCTTGAGTCATATATTCACTATGTTCCAAACACGCTACTACTTCCCTGACACGCTTTTGCCTCCTCATAAATCTGAAGCTTTACTGTAAAGTAGCATTTAGCGATTTATGGTCAAATTAAGATTGTCTGAACATCAGGATGAACAGTGGAGAGGTGGATCATTGGGATCAATGCAATTTAAGAAGTTTCGATGGACATTTTAATATGATTTTTGGCGTGTCTCTGGGTCACCATTGGAATTAACTTTAACTGCAGTGAATCCAAGATGAATACAGCTGCCATCCTCTTTTCATACACACAGGGGGGGATTTGATACTCAAAACATATATTTTGAGTGATCCTTCAACATTATGTGGTAACTGGAGTTGTAGACTGTTTCTCAGTTTCTCGAAAAGTCTTACTATCACACTGCACCACAGGAAAGATAAAGATCTCCCTCCCCTGGTACTTGGCCAAGTTGGAAATGAAGATCATGGATTTTTCTGTTTCCTCAATTTCTTCTTCTAACACAGTGTTGTAGACTCACCTTTGCAGACATTCTTCTCAGTTAATAAACCAAACAATCAAAATAAGCATTTTTTTTCTTTTTTTTCAAAATCCACAGCCACAGCCAAACCTGTCTGGATGTGATGACTCAGCGTCTCAGCATGACTCAAACTTACGGAAACAAATGTGTAATACTTGACATCTCTATGAATTGTTTTTAATAGAAAAAGTGTTTGACACTCAGTAAATTTGGATGCCATAGTGGAGAATTCTAAAATCATTAAAATACCTAATACTTATACTGTACATTTCCAAATCTTTTGATTTCTGCATCATGACACATTTTTCACTTGTATTGAGACTTGTTTCTGTCCGTATACTGGTGAAGTGTGCATGCAGGGTAAGTGCTCATTTATCGTATAAAAAACTAAGGACACATACAAAGGTATACACGCAATATAAAATACTAACTGGCCATTAATACATGCTTAAATAACTCTGCACTTACTGTTTGAGTTTCTGTTAGAGTTGTATCTCTGTCTGCAGCCTCTGCGTGGTCACAGTCTCCTATTAGGGACAAGAGTAGAAAAAAAGTAATTGTTACTCATCCAGGAGAAAGGAATTATACACCATTGGTTTATTGAAGCACTCAATGAGTTTGATAGGAAAAAAAGACAGTGGTGCAGCTGGGCAGAGGAGCACACCTGCTTCAAATTTTGTCAGTTCATTAACTGGCCCATATCAGTAGTCATTCAGAGCATAGATTTGAGGTTGAATGGCACTACTCTACCTTCTACATTTACATTAATTGTCAGGCAGCAACCTGTTGTGGCCATAGTAATTATGACAGGAGCAAAGGGGGAAGTCAGGTAACATACAAAGATGGACAAAATCTGTGCAGGAAGGAGGCTGCAAAAGTTACATGGGTCAAATAAACACAGGACTTTGACCCAGGAGATGGCTGTTCATGTCCTGCGTAGACCAAATGTCAATGCTGATTGATTTTAACTGAAGTATGTAAGTATGTTACATTACGTCACACTACATAATACAAAGTACTTATTTTAATCAAAACCAGGATCTTTTTTTATTCAACCTAACTACATAGTTTTGCAACTATACTAAACAAAACTGAAAGTGAAACCTAAGAAAACTTCACATCCTTGGATATGCACCTTATGGCCTTATAAACTGCACAGTTTACCCCATCTGAAGCATCTTAAATGGTCGTAAAAAATAACTGATAATAGCCATTTAATGGGCTGATGAAATTAGAGAGGGCTTTATACAAGGCTACACACAAACATCTGGATTAAAGACTAATACAAACAACTGGAGGGTGCATTACTTACTACTAAATAATTGCTTAGGAGATCCCAACAACGCATCTCTCTTAATCCCAATGTTGTTTCCTACTCCATGAGAAAGCTTACCGTGAAGTGGTATTGCATCAGTCTATGTGCCTCTTGGACACACTTTATTAGTTGAAAGAAAACCCTGAATATCTCTGGCAAGATAAACAATGCAACACAATACAAATCAATCAGGAAAATGACAGCAAAGCGGCCCTGCCCATTCACTGCAGCAGTAAAAAACAGCATGCTGGACTCTGGGATCACTGTTAAGACAAAAAATGTCCAACTGTGTGGACATGCAAGATGCAATGCAACAGCTGATGAAGTAAATATGATTTCCATGTCCAACAGAAATATAAAAGCAAAAAATTGGAATGTTTTGAAATGATGCATGTTTGATACCAACCAAGTTGTGTCAATCATACTCAGGAGCTCTGCATAGTGAGGGGGTGCCAATAAAAACACGGCAGCAGGAACCAATAGCTTCCACTGTTTGCTCTGATTTTGTGCCCGCTTTATCAATTGAGGGAGGGAACTGTGTCCTTAAGAAGGGCTCCAATCACTGTTTTCATTTATTCACGGATTTACTTCAGCACAATAGCATATCCAGTAGAGCAATAAAAAGCAAGATGATAACAGATGCCGTTGTTTTACAGCTCACCAAAAACAACAAAATATTTGGTAAAAGTCAGCTTTACTAAATAGAGATTTGGAGACTGGTGAGGAAAGGATAGGCTGCTTGTGAGAGCTTGCAAGGCCTTTTGAATCAGCTTTGGTTTGAGGAACATGAAAGTATCTTTCTAGCCTCCAGCAAAGAGTGATATATTAGTGGAAACGCTGACAATGAATCATATTAGAGAACAGCGAGGCACCCCAGTTTACTTCCAACAGAACTCAGCCCAGCTGGATAGTGACAATATGTGATTTATCTCTGGTTTTGAGAAAATGAAATCAAAACTTGAAAACAACAATTAAACTTTCACATGGATTTTCAATGGTACATCTGAATCTTAGTAGCTTGGCACAGTGATGTGTCTGGTGGAATTGTAATTAGTGTAGTCTGTTTTTAGGGGGGACTTCATTGATTTAAAAGCAGCTCAACATGCAACAAGAGTAAGAGCTGTATCTTGTCCCCCCTCCAATATTATACCCATGCCATAAGATATAGCCTTTTGCAAGCATATAACACATAACATAACATATAGTTGTCTAAATACAAGAAGTGGAAGGCTTTATATCATCAATCTTCGTCACTGATTCGTGCTTGTTCTGTTTATGTTTTTCCATAAAAGTGCAATACATTATTTTGCATAAAGCAAGCCAAGTACTACAAATGCTCATTCATTTTTACTATAGTTATGTTTCACTTGAGACAAGACCCCCCAAAAAAGTGTTGGGTCTAGTGGGATTCTTAAAATAATCTTCTCACTTCTCAACTTTCACCTCTTCCCAGAATGTTTTTGTCTTTCTATACTGCCAAACACAATGAAACAATGTTCCTCTGTCTGTACATTTTGTGCATACATCTGGTATGTTTTTGTTGTATCAACTGAATTCCACCAGTGTCACGAGTCCGCATTAACCATTTATAGTGTAATAATTTAAGGTGTGCATTTATATATGCAAATTAGGTTTATGGTAAAAAAAAAAAAAAAAAGCCAAGGCTAGTGCCAGTCTGTCTGTACAGCACCATACCACCAACTGAGAGATGTAAACATATCACTTCATCCTAAAGAATATCATCTGCTTGCACTTTTCTGATATATGGTGATTAGTGTTCAAGGAGGGGGAACTTCAGTGTGGATGAATTTTGAAATTTCTGCACAGACAAATGAGGACACGGTCAACAGGATGCTCATGTTCACGAGGGGAATCTAGGACATCTCAGCTTCTTAAGCTCTTTGACAATCCTGGGGATAAAGCTACGATGGTAGAACACAACAACCACATATGGAAGACATTGTGGGCAATTACACAACAGTAGTTGAGACACTTATACAAGCTATGCAATATGTACACAGGAAAAGCCACAGCGTGCATCTAGGACTGAAAGAGGACAGGGGGTGCGTAAATTCTGGTAAACAAGTGTAAGACATGCCTCTCTGTGACAAAGGCCAGAACTGATTACCCTCAGAGACACGTGAGTCATATAAACTAGATCACTAGCAGGTGAAAACGAGAACACAAGAAAGAAAAGCAAACATAAAGGTGGTTTTTACAGATTTTCACCAATTACTGAGCTTTCAGACTCGTTTACTGAAAGCAGAATATGAAGGAAAGTGTCACAGGTGAGTGATTACAGGGATACTTTACCGATTATTTAACCAGCTTTGTATCATAACAATGTGGGTTGTATGTGTAAATGAACTGTGATAAAGTTCCCTCCAGCTCATCAGATCTCCCTGCTTATCTCTCAGCTCAAATTTCCATTGGCTCTTGAGCTGCTGTTTGAACTACAAATTGTATTTCCACATTTTTGTATGTCTGCCTTCACGGGTATAGAGTAGAGAGTATAAAAGCTGATGGAGAGACAGCCACCGCTCTCTCTCTCTCTGAAACTCAGACCAAATAGATCAAACGGTAAAACTAGGCAGTTCTGATCAAATGTAGACCAAGATTCTGTTACTGTTTTGACTCTTTCTCCGTGAAACATATTTTAGTGCACGGTTTGGCTATAATATGAGGATTTGTGAACAGGAAGTGGTTGTCATACTGTTTCCTGTATGTCATACTGGCATTATTTTCGTCGGGTACAGCCCTAATTCTGTTACTGCACTGCCTATTTCCAACCTTAAATGTTTTTGGGAACATATTTTAACGCAGTGTTTAACTGAAATTTGAGATTCTGTCATACCAGCTGGCTGCCTTACTGTTTCCTGTGTAAAATGATCAAGCTCACATTACGTCATCGACCAGCAAGAGCATTTATTGGTCAAGTGCGGGGCAATGCATCCTGGTAGTTGTAGGTTTTCTACCTCTCGAACAAAAGCAAATGCTACAACCCTTTTCCTGTATTTTATCTACTCATATAGCACCAATTCCAAGTATTTGCATCTCTACAATGCATTGACAGCCTAGTTTGATGAAAATGCCATCTTTCCAACCCTGAAATAATTCTTTAATTACTTCTTTAATTGTAACCAGTTTCATACACACACACACAGTCATGTATGATCTTTATGTAATTGTCTTCAACATGTTTGTGCACTGAAACAAACAGACGCTGTTTATTTACAACCATTGTGGTCTTGCCGTCTAAATATTCATAGTGGCAAATGGGTCCCCCTCCGCAAAATGAGAGCTTTCCAGTTAAAGCCTCTGGCCACACTGATTGAATCTAAATTCATAATGACAAGACAACTGCACATGCCACATTACAAACACTATTCTTTATAGTCTGTGCTCTGAAAAGGCATTATCTTGTTTCATGCACATGGTTTGAATCAAGGTGGATTGGCTGAGCGCAGTGTGTAGTATTGGAAAGTTGTAATTTTCAAAGGCCCACAGGCCCCCTTTTTCAGGGTCCATGTACTGCACAATGTGACTTTCCCTGAACAAACATAGGGATGTATCTCTGAAGCAGACAGAATAGATTGGGTTCAGTGCAATCACAAGAGGATGCTCATCTGCTCTCGGGCACCGTGCCAGTGCAAAATAGTGACTGTAAAGCCAAAGAACCACTGCCAAAACCTGCGTAACACTTGGTTCTTATCAAATCATTGTGAACATTATTCTCCGATTACCATAAACTGTGGAAGCAGGGAGATATAGCCTTCAAAGTTGTTTTTTTTTCACACCCAAGAAACCAAATATCTTAGCCTCCTTCAGTCAGTTTGGGCGACAGTGTTCACACGCTTGCCTCGGCTGGCTGGGTAATTGCTGAGCATTGTTATCTGAGAAGTGAGCTGCTCACCGAGCGGAAAGTTTTCTGAGCAATTTTGTCAGGACTGCAATCAAAAATATATGTGATATTCCCAGGGTTAACTATGTAACCCAACAAAATAGTAACAGGCAAAACAAATAGCCGTGCCAACAAATGTTCTGAATTATAAGAGAAAGAATGATTATAACAATGAAAAGCGCTGATTGTGGATTATGGCTTGGGTATGCTATGGTTCTTTGCACCCCTCTGACACTTAGCATCAACCCATGTAGAATCATGAATAAATGATAAACAAAAGGAAGAAAATGTCCAACTGGCTAAAGGAGCTGACTCAAAACACCCAGCAATTTTTTGGGAAAAACAGTACTCCCCTATTTAAAGAAAGGACACCACAAATCAAAATATGGCGATTCAAACTGATCTCTCTTGTAGGCCTGTTGTTCTCCTTCTCCTCCAAAGTTTGGGGTCTCCTTGACCACTGACGCCTCTGGCTCCCCACCACCACCAGGACAGCTAACCAGAGACAAGCAGAGCAAATTGCCAAACAATTTGTCTGTCATTTGATCATACAGCAAGCCGTTTTCAGTGGAAAATGGCGCCTGGACTGTTTTTGTGTGTTCACAAACCTCCGCAGCTGTTTTCCCCATTTCTCCCGTGCTTTTCTCGACACAGATCATTTGGGCAGATGTACACTCCACCTGGGGTAAAACTGACAACCGGGGCTCCCCTGTGCTTATTATGGATATATGAAACATATCCTGTCTGTAAGAACTATCAGGTGAAGGCTGAATTCATTGGAACAACATCATGCCATCAAACACACCCTAATCGCTGAGTAATCCACTTTTCCCAGAAGCTACGCACAAATATATACACTGTTAACTAGAAACACGCATACTTACAATACCTCTAGTGTGTATGCAGCAGATGTTTACATATACATGTGGTGATCAAGGTAGAAGCATCTGCTCTTTGCATCCCCGTGATCCAAATTTCTTTCATCAGCAACAAGTAAGCCCAAGGATGTGTCTGCCCAAATCCCCTTTCTTTCCTTAAATGTGCTCTGCATACCCCTCTGTCCTCCTCTAACAGCCCTCATATTATCCCACCCACCCACCTCTTCATCAGGAGGCTTCTGTGTCCCCTCCAATGATGCATCCAGGGGGACTCTATGACTGTCTAAGCCCATTATAGGGGCTCCTGAACACCCCCCACCCACCCCCCCCCTCACCCTCACCCCACCCCACACACACACACACACACACACACACACACACACACACACACACACACACACACACACACACACACACACACAGATACTTCAGCCCGGTGTGAGCCTGTGGAGGCTGAGGCCTGACATGTGGAAGCAATCACAGCACAGAGAGATGAAATGATATATCAAACTAATACAGAGATGGATCAGTAATGACCGAGATCTAATGTCTAATCAAAATACATTCACTCAACACAAGCAGTGACTTCATGGGTCTGGGTGCATGTCTCAGAGTGGAGGCCCTGGTCAGTAATAACGTGGATCACATATCTTATCATAACACATAGATGTGAGTGCCTCCATTATGAATGTTAGCCAAAACTACTGTTCACACAGAAACTCTCAATACTACAACAATGCCACTCTGCTAACATATACAGAAAATACAGAGCTTTCATAATGTTTTTTTTTTTTCCTACAAAACCAAATACCTGAGCAGCTCCCAGTTAAATCACAATATGTAAATAAGGCCAACAAACCCACTCTCATGTCTGGTTTACTCTTCAGAATGACTCTTTAGTAGGAGTTTTGTTCTGCCGAGTCAAATGCTCAAATTACAGATCATTATACCGAGGCACACAGGGTTAGGTTGTGATAGCTGGTTCCATTTTTGATTTGGTTCCAGTTTGTAAGTGCCGTGTCTAATAAATATTCATCTTTGTGCTTTTTTATTATCAGAAGAGCATTGCACCAACAGTTCACATAAACTACTGTAGCAAATGTGTAATCTGTCTGCAAAAACTGGAATGTTTTATTTTGTTTTGGCCTTCAAACTAAATGCTAGTTACAGAAAACTTTTATCGCTTAGAATTGGTAAAAGTTAAACAAAAGTTACAATATGGGCACTGTGCTGCTTCGCTTACTTGTCAAGAGTTAAATAAGAGGATCAATACTCTTACAAATAGGACACTCTAATGTGGTTAGTTTAGCCCGGCATAAAGACTAGAAAAAGTGGGAAACAGTTAGTCTGTCTCTGTCCAAAGCTAGCAGCAGCCTTCAGGGCTGAAAAACAAAGCCAATGCAATTCTTTGAATGACCAACTGAAGCTGTCTGCAGAAGCAAGAAAATCCCCAAAGTTAAATTTTAAAATGCCAAACTTTACAGCAGAAATAAACATGTTCAGAGCATGGTACAAAAACTGTTTTTGGTCTCCATAGCTTATATCCTCCCTTTGTGAGAAAGGTACACGGCTGAAGTTTTCTTCAAATAACCTGTTACTAAGGCTTACATGCATTATTAAGTGTGAGCTGCTTTGAGTGACATGCTGTCTGTCTGCCAATAGCGTCCTCAGCTTCTAAGTCAGATCCGCCCCTCACTCCTCCACAACGCCAAAATAAAAAAAAAACGTCAATGACATTGACTGAAATGCTGAACTCAAATCTTTGAAATGGAAGTCCAAAAACCAATGGTTGACATCATAGTAGCTATGTCCATTACTTTTACAGTCTATGGTTCAAAGGTAACTATATCCATCTCTACGAAAAATGACAGGTGGTGGTTTTAGGAAAATTAATGCGCCAAACTGGTTCTTGGCGAAGGGCAGAGACTTCTCAGAGTTTTGACATCACTGTGAGGTTGCCAGGTGAGAAATAGTCCACAGGTCCCAAACCTCTGTCAAACCCTATAATTTCATGATTTTACACCTGATTTTTTTAATACATTTAATAGCCACAAGACTGTGCTTATAACTGAGCTTAGGTAGGTGGATTTTGTTATCGTTGGACAGAGCCAGGCCAATTGTGTCCCCCTGTTTCCGCCCTTTATAAGCTATCCAGCCACTAGTTGTGGCCTCATATATACGGGACAGATGCAGGGGCAATATCGCTCTTTTAATCTATCTCTTGACATAAAAGTGTATTTCTCAAAATATTTGAACTATTCTAACTATTATTACTGATATGTGATTAATAAGGGATTCAGATGGATTTGCATTCGACATGCAGATTGAAATCAGATCAAATGTAACTGGAACACAGACCAACAGTAGATGTCTTAAAGCCCAAAGATATTTCAACTATGACCAACCTGATATCAATGTCAGTTGATGTAATAATAATAATTATGATGTAAAGAAATAACTCAAAATGTCAGTATTTTGCATGTACTTCCAAAACATGTCTCTACTTGGAATAATAAACCATAAAATCTAATTGAAAATCAGCGCTCCATGAGCCCGCAATGTTAGAAACAGATATGGATGTGCATCAGAACACACATATGTGGTCATACTTCAGATAATCAATTTTGATTATCAGCATGAAAAATCATCCCTCTGGCCAAGAACCCGAGCCTACACACCGTTTAAAGCAATTTTCCTCCTAAAATACTTTGCTAGTGCTATATAATCATGTAGATTTGAAAAATGATCAGTAAAGAAACATTCCATATCCACTTTCCTTCAGCACGTCTTATCTACTTTTTTACATTTTTTCATTCAAAATTCCCCACTAAGGCTGGGTAATATATTGCAATATGAGACCAGATATTGTCTTAGATTTTGTATTTAGTGATCTTCTAAGTATTGTCAGTAAATGGTTTTAAAAGCTGCATTAAGGTAAAGTGTGGTAATTTTTATATCCTCATTATTCATGAAAATCTCATTGTGTGAACTTCAACCCTGCAATATTGTCACAATATCAACATTTGGTCAAAAATATTGTGATATTTGATCTCTTCCTATCACTTGTTAACTTTAATATGCATAAGTGATGAGTAAAAGATAAAAGGGTAACATAGTAACAGGGAGACAATGGGTTAATCAGAAATACAGCACATACTGTGAAGTTATTGTATCCCTGTCTACTGAGACTTAATGTTGCACATTGGCCTAAAATGGTCCATCAGTAGTGCAGACGACATTGAGATAAGACGGGTGTTGCTTTATAAATACAACATTTACTTAGTGTGTCATAATTATTAAAAACATGACAAGACTAGACATTGGATAAACAAAAAAATAGGGCCTGGACTTACAATAATCTCAAGGGGACAAAATCACCACCGGGGTATCACTGAACAAAAGTAGGTTACAGTTGGGAGAGCAGAGTACACTAATCTAAGGCAACAATGCCAACTGAGGACTTCAGATTTTAAATGTCTCTGTTCATATCAGTATTTCATCTTTTCCATAGATAAAAACTGCCCGAGGTTTTTTTTCAACATATTTTTATATAACTTCTTAGTTTTTTTGTATTTAATTTACTTATTTGTTTGTGCATTGCTTGCTTGTGTAATTTTGTTTGTAAGCATTGCTACCACTTTTTTATTTTATTTTTGACAGTAGTAGCGTACCAGGGTGGGATCATTGGGTGGGGGGATTGGGGGATTGGGAGATGAGATGGAAAATTATGGGTTGAGAAAGAGGAGGGTGGTTTTCTTTCTTTTTACATATGCTGATTTTGTATATTATTTTGTACAGTTGTATATTTTGAAAACTCAATAAAGAGATTTAAAAAAAAAAACAAAAAAAAAAACATTCAAATTCTTTATATCTTTATTTTAATTCTTTCTGCTGAACTTTATTAACTACAAAATGTGCATTTAAAGTTTATTTTAAGCCTTATTAGGTAAACTTTACAATCTTTGGTTGGAAGGTACCTCCACGAGATTGTCGCTAACTTTAAATCTACACCAGAGCAGCGAGGGCACCTGGAGCAGAAGGCAATGGGGAACATTCCTGAGAATATCTGTCAGTTATACAATATGTTTAATATCTTTAATGTGATTTTTTTTATCTAATGGTCAAGAAAAGTCTGTGTGTGGTTTTACATTTTACATGTTCTGTGCATATCTTTGGTTTTCACCGCAAGGGACCATCAAGTCATCTACAACCACAGTTCCTATATTGCCTCACATGTGTTTGATTGCCTTGAGAAACACCTTGAGGGCAAAACTGGTCTGTTGTTTCTTCAAATATATATTTTGGATTTTTCCTATAATAAAGTTTCTTAGGTATACATACACTTTTCCTTTGCATCTGCACCGTATGACTCTAACCTGGGTCAGATCTTAACTTTAGGCTTTGTTCCCATCTGCATACAGTATGCCATACTCCCTCTCGATCACCTTGACACCACGTACAGCTGTGAAAACATAACAGCTTTGAGCAATCTGTTTACCTTTTGATTTGAATGTAGCTTCAGTGGAAATACCTTGACATAACATGATGTCATCTGTGCGCATCTGCACAAGATTGAGGAATAACACGGCAGAAAGGCCCATCCGCCCACGTCATCAGTTATTGATTTATGTACAGTTTTAAAAGGTTATCCAAGATGAACAAAGCATTAGAGTGCTGCAGGGATGATGTGTTTTTCTGTATGCCGAAGTGCAAGTTAGCATCCCCTGGTTCCCTTGTCAGAAAGTCTATGGTGTTTTTCCATTGGCTTTTGGTTTACTGGAGATAATAAGCTCTGTGCCCAACAAAAGTTTAAGATACTTACACATTTTGGTCAGCAAGATAATCCTAACCAAAAAAAGCCACCTTTGTGATTTCTGAGGCATAACTGCAATCACCAGAAGTAAAAAGCTAATGTTAGGCTATAAACAAACTATACTGCAATTGCGTAACTATCGTCGCAACCACAACGTGGCTGTAAAGCCATGTTGGGCACATTTCGGCATGACAACATTCTGAAGTCTCATTTTGCCACTGGTTAGCAACCGCCTTTGTTAAGACGCGTAAAAAGCAGATTCAGGTGGGGGTATTTACTGATGTATTTTATGACTTAGAATTAAACGTGAAAGTCGCTTAAGCTGGTGTTGAACACAGACTTTAACTTACATTTAATAATAAAAGAAAACATTCAAAAAACAAACTTGAGTTCAGGACCAGGGAACCTGAAGTGGCAAAATGCTAACTAATTTCCGTGTTTTAGGACTTATTTCTGCACCATTATACACTGTATCAAACAGCTGATCGTTCATTAACCTCTTCCACAAGAAGGAGGCTCGCTCTTGCTCTTTAGTTTGGTTTACGTTAGCCAAACACATCAATTAGTCCCATCCTAAAAACCGTTTCTCATGCAATAGTGAAGAATGCTATATAAATATTTAAGTAATACAGTAAATATTTAGCATGTAATGCTGCATTATAATACGAGAGCTAACAACTAGAGTACATGAGCAGTGCTGCTACTTATTTACAACTTGTGTTCGTGGCTCATGGGCTGGGAGGATCCCGAGTTTTTGCCTTGTACATGTATATGTATTGCCTTGTTTACTCAGTATTTCAGCAAAATATCATGTTTGTAGCCATCATGTGCGCTTTTAACACATTTTTACAGGTCTCTTGTTTTAAACACAGTCCACTGGAGACATAAAAAAGTTTGATGGCGATATAAAATCTGCTAGTAATAATTGTCTTCTCAGCCCAGCCTGTGGCTAGAAATAAAACGCCTACTTTTGTTTACTTCTGTCTGAAAACAAAGAGCCATTGCTGAAGAATTTCAAGTGGCGATCTGCCATTTCTAACTTTGTTAACTTCAGGCACAGGAGACATTGTCTTTTTCTCTTTTTCCCACAAATACTTTCCAACAAATTATGTAAAATGACGCAGACAGAGTAATATGGACAGTCAATACCTCCAAATAACATGCAGTGCAGTGCACACATTCTCAGGAATCCGATGTCATGTTTCTGTCAATGTATCTTCAGGTAGCACTCGCTGCATCGTAAACTAGGAATGTGTCTGAGCCAAAAGACAAAGAGAGGGCCAGCTCGGTAATCTTCACTCATCATTCATGTCCCGCACACATTTGCTATCATCTCATAGACGGCAATTGTTCCCCACACAACATCAATAACAGCTTTGTGATCTGTTTTTCATGAATGTGGTCAGCAATTATAACCTGAACGAACAATTTACAACATTCTGATTCCACTTTGGGACAAATTCATCATAATTTTAATTAGCGGTTGTTAATCACGGATGTTTTGGTGCATGTGTATAGAGCGCTGTTGGGGAGTGGAGAGCAAGAAGACAGGATGAGGGATGAGACATAGACCATGCTCTGTGTGGTACCACAATTGGAAATATGGCTTTGATATATGAGGTTCAATTTGAGAGAATCCTTGATAAATTGAATATGACTCAAGCTTCTCCAGTGAGGGCATAAATAAATATTGCTGAAAAGCACTGACATGATAAATCAGAATAAATCCTTCCTTTTGAGAGTTGTAAGATGTGATTTAAAGGTCCAGCATGTGGGATTTAGAGGGATATCTTGGGAGAAATGAAATATATAATATAAATAGTGTTTTCTTTCGTGTATAATCACCTGAAAATAAGAATCATTGTGTTTTTGTTACCTTAGAATGAGCCGTTTATATCTAAAAAGGGAGCAAGTCCTCGACTACAGAGTCTGCCATGTTTCTACATAATACTACAACGGACAAACCGAACACTGGCTCTAGATATGGCCACTTGAATTTTTCACGTTGGCCACCATAGTTTGCTGTAACATGAAACTGCTTTATTCAGTGTTTTTACTTGTTTTAATCACTGGTTTGTTTATAGAGAGAAAGAGACCTCTGCAAATAATTCGGCACACTGTAAAAACCACCTGAATGTCTAGATCAAAAAAAATCACACATTAGCAGGTGCCGGTGTGCAACAGGCCAAACAGCATATAAGAAACACTGCTTTATTCCATGTTTTAACCAATTTGAACCACTTTGTCTACTTGTTTTGGAGAGGAAGAGACCTCTGTGGATAATTTGGCTCCCGGATAAAACCTGCTGAACAATGAAGGAATTGTAATTGGGAGAAGTTTTAGCTGGTTGCAATGTGCAATCCTCACTGCTAGATGCCACTAAATCAGCCAAAATTTTACCCAATGGGCCTTTGATTCTGTAGATTTTTAAATCAGTTTTGCAGGTCCCACAAACAAGTGAAAACAAAACCAGTGGTGAAAATTTGATAAAGGGGATTTTAAAGGTTTAACAAGTCAAGAAAGGAGTAATTGCTTCAACCAATATTTTACGAAAAAAAATCTAAACAATAAAATATATTTGGTTTGCTCTCAAACTTAGTTAAAAAATAAAACACAAAAACTGAAAATCTTAAATGTGATCCTCAAGAGTGTGTGTTAGTGTTTGTATTGTAATCAAACTCCTCTACTCACTGCTCATGTGATCAAGAAGAGCTGAACCAGATGGCGAACAATTTGTGTAAGAAAATAAATGCTCTCGAGTCTTTCTCTCTCCCTCTCTCACACACACACACACACTAACAACAACAACAAAACACCTATGGTATCACTTAAGCCACTTACTGCAAAGCCTTAACACATTACCACACTAATCTGGTAATCTACACAATATTCTCTTTATAGATCACAAATGACCAATCTAATCAAACGTAATCTCTTCACAGATGCAGATAACAGTTTGTCACCATTATGCACTGGAACTTATAAACCCTCTCACTGACGCTGCACTGCCTTTTCCCCTCACAACAAACTGGCAGAGTTAAATGTTGTGTTAGTTTCTGTGAGTTCACTCGGTGCAGGCTCCGGAGTTTTGTTAATCCTTCGAGTTTACATCAGATCTCTCCTAAGGCCTTCTGAGGGCCACTGCCAGCCACACTCACTTCATCATGTTACTCAGCAGTGACAACACGGCCTTTGGGTGTTTCCTGATCTTGTCTCTCACTCTCTAATTGCACTAAACTATTGCTGAGCCAAGGCACAGCTGGGTACAACAACATTCACCTCATGTTCCTGGGCTGAGTGCGGTCGAGCTGAGTGGTGCAGGCAGGGCGGATCCTGAAAATGAAAAGGTTGTTGTTCAGCGCTGATTGCAAAGATAATTTTCAGAGCTGGAAGGCAATGAAGGCCCCTGCTTTTTCTACACTCTCCTCCACTCCCCTGTCCTCACTTGCATCATAACAATGGCAAAAATCTGGGCCACTGTCCGTCTTACAGCCCTGGACCCTGATTAGACCTGAACGCCAACGGCTCAGCCAGAGGACCGCCAGAGCCCAGGGGTTCACATCACATCCTCCTCTTTGTGTTTCCTGTGTTTTTCAGCTAAAACAGTGCATGTGATTTTTTTTTGGTGTGAGAAATTTAATGAGGATCTGCTTCTAGTTTTCTCTTCTCTCGGTTTAGCCACACTCTTCCTGGAGGCCATTAAGGAAAACAAAGAGAATGACATGATTTGATGGGCTGCAGAAGAGGCATGAAGGTGCTGAGACAAAGGCGGTATGTGTTAGACTTGGCCTGGAAGTCCAAAAAACCCATTCTTGTCTAATTTGTGCCACATTACACTAAATGACATTAACCTGTAACCTTTAGTTATCATGAAAGCTGTTATATTTGAAGTTTAGAGGTGCTATGTCAAGTACTGATGTTCTTTCCCGGGAGAAGTCACTTGGGTGTGAAGAAGAAGAAAAAAAAATAGCAGAAGAAGAACATCATAATTAGCATGTGTAATGACAGTCACCACATCTAGGCCGAAAACCTTCATCAAAAGAAAATCCAAGGAAGTTGTGGCTGAAGTCTACTGTGAAATTATCACTGTAAATGTCAAGACAAAACGCCACAGCAGCTGGTGCTATTTCTCAAAGGTTTTGCTGAAACATAAAAAAAAAAACAGGATTTCAAATTATGCAAAACAGATTAGGGGGTGCTTTTAGTACCTAAATCAATCTGTTATCTCCATCCATCCAGAGACAAAGAGAGCTAAGAGCTCTTGTGTGCAAGATTTAGTGGCATCTAGTGATGAGGTCGCAGACTGCAACCAACTGAAACTTCTCCTTTTTGTCAAGAATGTAAACAACTAAGTGAGCAGACACGAAAACATGAATGGCCCGGTCTAGAGTCAGTGTTTGGTTTGTCCGTTCTGGGCTACTGTAGAAACAACATGCCGGACTAATTGGAAAAGTACTTGCTCAGTATGCAGGTACAAAAAGTTACAAAAACACAATTATTAGTTCCAGGTGTCTCAAAACTAAAGAAAACATAGTATTAATAACATCAGTCAAATTTTATTTATGCAGCATCTTTCAAACAACCTTCAAACAAAAATGGATCTAAAAAAATGGATCATTAAAAGAAATATAGAATAAGTATAAACCATAACATAGTGATAGTGTGTGGCTACATAAAAGCCAGACTAAAAATATATGTTTTTAGTGTATGTTTAAAAGCATCAGTTGTAATGATAAAGTATAAGAAAATGGAAGGTATATTCCGTTTGCATTTTTTAGACAGCAGGTCATCACTGCAGTACCACCAGGTATTTTTTTCTGTATTTTGAACTCCACTACAGCTGCAACTTGCATCCAATAATAACAACCTGTACCAAACACCACAGGCTCCTAAGAGCAAATAATTATATAATTGACACAATTACTATAGTTAGTTAGTTAGTTAATTAATTTAGCTAATAACTTATATCATAATAGCTATAATTAACATAACGTATTCATCCAGAACGAATTAATCAAACTTAATCAAACAAAGTTGGATTTTTTATAATCGATGTGTGTTCACTGCTTGCAGAGGCATGTTATTCTGGAAACTAGATAACAGTAAAATTAGCTCCCACAACAGCATATTTTCTGTGGTTGTCATGGTCACAGTTACTTTTAAACATTACCATCCCTGTCTTCTCAAATAAAGTGAACTCAATGGCATACTCTAGACCTTTTTTTACAGCAGAAATTTTGGCATGTCATAGCAGGAAAAGTAAAGGCGAAACTGGTGACCTTAAAAACGATTGCAGTCCATTTACGTGAACGATGCGAGGGTCCTGCTGTTGTGCATTCTGGCTCACCAACATGGTTTAATGTTTACCTGTGCTTCTCCCTTTAACACAAGTCATAATGTCTGCTGTGAAAAAAAGGTTGATAGAGGAGGTTACGTGGGGCTGCATTTGATTTCTTACTTCTGGAATTAGAAATATACAAAGAAATATGCTCACACTTTTGTCTTTTGGGCTCAGTGTTTTCTAAGAAGATATTGTGTGGCTAATGTCACTTGCACCTGGGCTATTTCTGCTGCTGCCAATCTCTTTTTCTCAATTTGTCTCCTCCGTGGCAGTAAATTTTGTAACATGAGCTGGAAAATAATTCCAGCAGATTAGACTGTTTTTTCTGAGGAATTCATTGTAGAGAGAAATATAGAAATATATAGAAATATAGAAAGTTGCTGGTCTACATAAACTGCTTTTATAATAAAGTTTAATAAAATTCTGTTATAATGTTAAAGTATACAGTTAAATAAAGTACTGTTATATTAAAGTTAACATAAAGTATTGTTATAATTAAATAAATCAAAGTGAAAAGTATTATTAGATCATTTAAAAGAAATAAACGACATAGCGTAATATACAATACTTCTTTTTTTTTTTAACCATCAGACAACATATTTCATCATATCGCACAGCCCGAATGTAATATATGAAAAATATCAAAAGGGCTATGTGTTAAACATAGGCAGATTAAAAGGCCAAAAAAGGGAGTATAAATGGCACTACTACCCCCCACATGCTGCTGTTTCTCCCCACAGAATTACACAGTCCAAATTCTAGTCAACATGAGATTATTTAAATACAATTTTAGAGCTGATTTCTGACTATATTTGACTTTTCTTTTTAACTATTGTATGCATAGTGTAATATTGTTTTGTTTGTTTTATGTAGTTTGAGTCTGGCATGGAGAATTCATGTCCTGTAACAGAAAAATTTCATTAAATTGCATAAGAGTACTAAGCGTATCTTAAGTCCTTTAGAGAAACTGAGGGGATAAAAACAGCCTCTTAATATGAATCATCATGGTTTCTTTCTTGTGGAAAAAAAAAAGAAAAAGTTAATATCAAGGTCACTCCCTCAGTTTATCTTTCTTTTATGTCTTTTGGGGCTCCATGATGACAAAGCACTTTAACAAGATTTACTAAGTTAATAACCGCAATATCATGCAGAGGCTCTGGCTTAGTGGCCCCTGAGCCCTTGGGCCCCTGGCCTGGGCCTGATAGCCCTGTTTGGTACACACCCATGGTGTTAAGATGCAAAAAAAATCCAAAATCAACAGATCATGTCTGTAATAAACCAAGGGAAATTACAATTCCCTCAATGGATGTATTAATTACTTTTCAGCTTGTACTTGTAATTTTAATTAGCTGACAGTAAGTACCTTCATTAACTGAAAGGAGAACTGTAATGGTCGATGTGCCGTTACTAAAATACACGTGTGCTAAACATCTGTCAACTGCTAAGTAAACACCTGCCATCAGTAGTTTACACGCAGGTTTTGTGATGGTTAGTGGCCTTAGATGACTCTTTGGCCGAGCTGAAACTGGAAATGATGCTGTAGATCTCTGGCTGTCCTCCTCCTCTTCCCTATCTCTTTGTGTAATTCTTCCACCCCATTAAAATTTGTCTTAATCCATCTCTCCATCCAAAGATCCTCTTGTTCACTCCCCAGCAAGCTGCGGTGTCAGAGAGAGGTCTTTATCTCCTGCTATCACTTTGCTTGAGTCATACTTGCTGATTCAGTCAAATCCTGTTGATCTCTCCATGTCTTGGCTTTCTATGAATGTGAAAACTCATTATCTCCTCTGCTGCTGTCATTTATCCAGCCTGTCGAGCCAGAGACATGTTTAAAGAGTGAACAAGGCTTTTCTGTCTCTTGTCCTCTTGTGACTTTGGTGGCAGGCTGTCTCGTGCAGACTGGGATTAGGTGAGCCAGCAAATGACTTGGCCTGAGACTCAGTGCTCACAGTACACGGCACAACCCCAGAATCAGACATGGAGACTTTCTGCTGCATGCTAACATACCTATAGAAGGCAAAAAGCTTACTTTATGAAGCCTCATAAAAACTCAAAAAAAAAAAACAAGATAAAAAATGTCTGTCTCCCTCGCATACACAGAAACAAACTGTAAATCAGTGTGAGCCAATCGGCTGCACACACACACTGAGCAACATTCTTGAATCGTGAGAGGTTAATGTGTGAATATAAGCAGAGATGGTGGGATGCAGTGTCAGACACTGGTGTTCAAGAGATCCAGAAATGTCTAAGTCCCTGTTTTCCTAGGCTGACTTCCTGGTTCGGTTGGACTGGAAGAAAACATGCTCTGCGTTATCAACCATTTATGGCTCGAGACAAAACCATGTACCGCATGCCACATCTGGCATAATCATATTTATAACCATAACACAGATAAGAGGAGGTAAATCAAACACAGCCTCTCTCGGAGCACTTACACTTCTGCTGAATGAAAAAGCACATTTCCTTTCATCACGTGAGAGCTCTCTGGCGTTAACAAACAAGCAGTCGTTCTCCCATGGAATCAGAGTCGGCCTCGGTCCAAACTGGACGACCTCTCTCAGTCCCTAATGTCTCAGAAAACAAAGGAGCATTCTGGCATGTCAAGACTCACAAAGTGTGAACAAAAATACACAGCAAGATGCAGTCATTTCCGCCTCTGACCTATACTTTCAGAACAATGCATGTCTTTCAAAGTCAAGTTATCTTCACCATGATGCATATTTACACAGACACTATCTATCTGGATTTTTCAGTGAGTTGCAATTTGCCAAAAAGCACTCCAGGATGAGAAGCAAAAGATGCAAAGTGTCAAGTACTGTGTTCCAGGTATCGACAGCCAGGTCAGTGTGTTCCCTGCAAATGTAGCTTACTATTCATTATCAACCTGCAAAACTACTGACAGTCTTCCCAGAAATCTTGTTATATGGACTGAGGCGGTGTTGATCTTTATTAAAGTTTCTTGCAGCTTGCAAGAAACAGTAGACTCAATAACTTGTGATGACATTTGCTCATAATGGGATTCGATGCTAATAAAATGTGTTACAGTCACTTGCTCAGACAGACCACAGTGCTCGTTGTATAAATGCCTCTGGTTCAGACACTTAATAGTAAGATTTGATGTTTATGGCACTGTGGCTGAAAAAAGCACAGCCTCCAAGTTTTCCAAGGCATGATTTCTTGCAACCCAACCACCCAACGGATATTAAAGGGAAACTATGCCCATTTTCAAAATTCATACATGCTTTTCCTATGGTCAAAGAAAGTTCAAAAAAGTATTAGTTAACAGGAACAGCTCTTTCCCATATCCAAAAGCTAGTGTTAAAACTCAAATATGTGATAGGGTATAAAGTGAAGCTGCTCAAAAGACGATGAACTAGAAGATGACACTGATCTAAGCGTTCATTTATGCTCAAAGTTAGATACCAGAACAAATGGATCTGTCTGACTACTTCATTTCATTTGTCCATATTTGTGCACGTTTTCTGAAATCTAACGAACATGGAGGAAAGGCAGCAGTACCCTCGGAAATCATGGCTGCAGTGTCGCACAGTTCAAGCAAGATACGACCGTGGAGAGGACACGAAGAATAAATCAAAATAATGGCAGAATCGAACAAATCTAGTAATATATATAGTGAAATTATTTTAAATATTCCCCATCTACATGTAGGGATGTATATAATGGATGCACAGATCTCTACAACGCTGCCTCGGTACGGTAATACGACTTCCTCTACTGTCACCTTGTTTGTTGTTGTCCAAAAGTTTTAACTCCACCTTTTAGTACCATCTACTGGATCCGCACCATTTCCACGCCGGTGTACGCATGCGGTGCACTGAGTAGGCGGAGTCTGCACACCATTTGACGGGCACTGTAGCCAGCAGACGCACCAGATCTGATGCTAAATTTGAGCAGCGAGAGCAGCGTATGCGTCACCACCACATGTCCAGTCCTGACCATGCAGGCATTTGTTTGTCAGCTAGGAAAGCTACCATGGCTTTTGTCCTGACGACTGACACTGATGTTTGTTTTGTCAGCTGACAGTTACATGGTTACTGCCGCCATCGTGACTGCTCACCCAGCCCTCGCCATTTTGTCTTGGGTGGTGCACGGGAACGCTGAAATGAAGCGCACTCACTGTATCTGTGCCAGAATAAAGATCACATGGACATATGAGGACAGTGACGTTAACGCTTGAAAGAGACTTAGGTTTATCTATTTTCATGCATAAACAGAAAACAAATGAGCCTTAAGAGCACCCAGGGGAATGTTCTGAGTACATGGGTTCATTTTCTGTTTCATAACCGAAAACACTACAATAGAATAAAGACCATTTGTGTATAAGACAGAAAACAAACCACAAAATCAGTCTCCTATTCATCGTCTACGGAGCAGCTTCATACTTTTACTTGATGACATCACAAGTTTGAGACTTCAATCTCTGGTTTCTGTCTTTGAGAGAGAATAGCTCCTGTTTACAAGTAGGCCACTGGCTGAACTTTAATGGACCATGGGAAAAACATATTCTCTACATGGTGTTCCCCTTAAAACCACAAGACACACAAACACTGATAACATCTCTTTCAAATAAATTACATCATGTCTAGTTTTTGACGTTATGAAAAATAAAAGGGAAGCTCTCCATACCTTAGAAGCTGTGCAGTGATTCCCAAAGCAGAACCAACTTCAATTGCTGCAGGAGTTTTGCACCAAAACAGGAGACCGTTGTTAAGGAAGGTCTCACTTTTCCACCTTTAACTCATTATATGCAGGATATAAAGTGTAATCCCGTGTGCCAAATCACTTTTTTTGCAATCTTTAAACGCTTCTTTGTATGTCAGTGTAAGGTTTGGTGTCCTTGGCATTATGCACCTGCTTCATTCCTCGCATTAACACGTTTGGTAAGCTGTCAGTTGACGCACACTGTGAGCCGGAGCACCGTGAAAAGCCCACCACAACATTTGGACTGAGTTGCGTTGGTTTAAACGTTATTACCGGCGATCTAATTCAGGAGAAAGTCACAAAGAGAGCTGCAGGGATCAGGAAGCACCTCGTGAGCCCGTCAAAAGCAGTTACCCGCCTCACGTCATCACGTCTTAAGTTCACCTCACGTCTTAAGTTCACCTTCAGTTCATCGACGTAATGCGCATTTCAGTACACACGCGGCCAATAAAATTGAACTTACCTTAGACGGTGAAATCAGAGGCATTCAATCGACGATCCGAGCTGTCAACTTATACAGTTTGTTTCTAACAAAGTCGTTGACCAGGAAGCATTTTGTACCCGCTGTCTGGATGTGTTTGTACCCCTCCTCTCTCTCACATCTGGTCCTTAAACTGAAGGAGTACCTCCCATCCACGCAGCCTCAGCTGAGCTCTGCAAACCCTCTCCTCACACTTTTTACTGCTTTTCAAGAGCCAAGGAATTCCCTGCTGCATTGTAATTGAATTATCAATCGTACCTTTGAAGCTTGACCTAAACTAAAAAGATGGAAATGGATGTTCTTCAGACCTGTTTTCAGGTGACATCACCAACAGCGCGTGCACAGCTCTTTAAAAGCCTCGTGCTAGTTGGTGCATGATTAAGTAACAAAAATGTTAAAGGGACAGTTTACCCCAAAGTCAAAAATACATATTTTTACTCTTACCTGGAGGGCTATTTATCAGTGTAGATTGTTTTGGTGTGATCTGCTGATTGTTGGAGAAATCAACCATAGAGATGTGAACCTTCGCTCTGATATAATTGAAGTGGATGGCACTCTTGTGGTGCCTCAAAGTTCTGAAAAAAATATTTGTAAAGTGAGCGAACTGGAGAGCAAATCTCTCTCCAGTTACTCAAGATAATCTATAGGCCTTGTTGTTAGCAGTTTCATGCAGGAACTATTTTGTTTCTACAAAACTACACCCACATCACATCACAGAAGGAGGCATGCATCCACTCACAGATAAGAAGCTTCAGCTTGTGACAGCACAAAATGTGTTAAGCTGTAACATTAGCTAGCTCAGTGCTGCTGCGAGCTGGCAGTCGATGCATGCGTCCCTCTGTGCTGTGATTTTGCTTGGCAGGTTTAGTTCAGTAGAGAGAGAATAGCTCCTGCATGAAATGTCTGTGGATTATCTTGGGTAACTTTGACGATCATTTCTGGAAAGAGACATTGCTGTTGAGTTTTTCAAGTATTTTTTGGCATTTTGAACACCACAAGCCAAGTGCCATCTCATTCCATTGTATTAGAGAGAAGGCAGACATCTCTACATCTCTATCTCCAACACTTGACGATCTAGATCAATAAATACCACTACAGGCAAGATGAAAAATAGCCCTATGTATTTTTAAATTTGGGGTGAGCTGTCCCTTTAATAAAATACCACGCTGTAGTTTCAAAACTGTGGTTGTCATTGCGGCAGATACAGATATAGAAGTACACAATGTACCATATTTACATCTTTGTATTGGTAATAATAACTACATACATAGTTTTCAGAACCCTTTTTTTACGTGGGGTCTATAAGTTGAAGCATTTTGTCAAATTCACAAAATTACTCTCAGTTGTGAGGGGAACTCAGTAAAAAATAAATTTAAATTCTGATTTATAGATTTGGAAGAAATGCATCTTCCAGTAAAATAAACATTAAATTGTAAAGTATACTTGGAATAATAAAACCTGATTTACTGTAGGATGGAAAATGCCATATACATTTTGAAATGCTGGAAGAGTTAAGTTTTCAGATCAGTGGATTACTTCTTCCTCCCATTCTTTAAGGCCCTCCTGGATCACTCTCCTTTAGCATCTATTATGTCTATTTCTACATATGTATAGCTTACTGCTGTAAAAAGTGATCAGTCATATGCAAAGCAAAACAAAGATAATAATGGATGATTAGAAAAATATCGTTTCAGCGGCTTTTCATCTTTTATTGAGCAACCAAAAGGCCAGTTAAATTACTGACCACAGCTACAATTTTTGGACGTTCAGCTTCCCATAAACTGACATCCAGCAGCTCTTTCCATTTTATGATGCATGTAGCAACAGCCATGTTGCTAAGTTTCCCCTCACTTACTGCAATGTAATTTGGGAACAGAGCCACACATACATCCAGAATCCCCATAATTTAATGTCTATATAAAGCTAAATACTCTCTGCTCTCATGCAACAGGAAACAGACAATAGAGATGTTTCTAAGGCAAGGCAAGTTTGCATGCCTTGCTTGTGAACTTTTGGAATATTGAGCAAGTGAGAAAAAGAAATGTGCATACCCTGTGGACTATGACCACTGCTCTGGAGTAATCTGTCCGCTGGCATGAGACAGATAAATTCTGACTTTGGGGAGCTTTGTTTCCCCAAGATTAACAATTGCTGATTTATGATACTGGACACACATTCTGTTTCAACATTTTTGCTCCAACAAATATGATCACTCATCTTTACACATCCTGAGATAACCACCACCAGACTTGTAAAAAGTTTGAGCAAGGGGGACATTTTTAGGGGTCAACCATAGGCCTTTTGGTTTTTCAGAGCTGATACCGATACCAATTATTAGTAGTCAATTAGACAAAATTGCACATGCACATTGGTTCCAATATTTGGAACCAATGTGCATGTGCAATAAAAATGAAAATCTTTTTGTCAATATTTATAATTTGGAATTTAACAAACTCCAACACAAAACTTTGTTGAAATGCCTTTAGCAAATGTTTAATCAAAATTGAAACTGTCAACATCATATAAAGCAAGTTCTCAGCAACTTTTTTTATAAAGTCTAGTGAGAAAATAAAAAAAGAATGAATAAAAATAGCTCCCTGAGGTTTCTCCCATGCTGACACTTTCTTTGCCATTTTACTATAATTAAAATAAAATGCCAATACAGATAATTGTCAAAATGCCAATTATCAGCCCCAATAATTGGCCAGGTCAATAATCTGTTGATCTCAAGAAATTTTGCAGGCGAAGTGAATGCCGCAGAGGTTAGTGCCTGCATGTTGAAGCAGATTTCAGCAGAGCTGGCGTGACTGCAGGAGAGCACAGAGCTGCTGAGAGAAGGAAAGGAAAGATACACCGCCTGCTCTCTGTTCATCACTCCACTCCTTCTTCTCAAACATGCCGTCTGCTTCCAAACAATCTCATCTCTCCATCTATCATTCATTTCTGTTTTCAGCAGGTTATCTTGGAGGCAGCCAGAGAGAGGGCCAGTCGCGATGGTAACCACTCCAGCTCCTGGATGGAGCCCAGGGTTGTAAAAGTGAAGAGTAAAAGGCCGTTACGTGCAGTTCCCTTCCAAGTCCAAGATTTAATGGAGGGGTCACTGGGGGAGAGACAGTTGTCCAAGCCAACATTTTAACTCAGCTACATCAAGATTATTTTAAAGGGATGGACCACCAGTCTACCTCATTAAATTTGGACTTAAATGTACTTTAACCCTTTAAAACCTGGAACATTGTCACTTTTTTGAGCTGCATTCACGCGGCTTTCACAAGTGTTCAAACTTGTGAATCCTGAAAAAACTGGTCTGATTTCTTTCAGAAACATGGGAAAAAGAGGCAATGAGCAACTTGGCCACAAATGCCCCCCAATTTTCAAGAAATGTTAGATTTTAAAAAAATATTGTTTTTATAAGCTAGGCTAAAATGTCAAGAGAACAATACTTTAAATTGTCACAATTATATATTTAAAACTTTACAGAATTATACTTTTTAAGCACTTTTTTTCCCAGGCTATTCCCTTGCTTTTTCTTCTTTGATTTTGTTTTTTTAACATTCCCATGTTTTTTGTTTGTATGTTTGTTTTGTCTTGGTTTTTTTTAAGTAAGTAATTTTCTTGTACTTTTTTAAAAAAATAATTCCTTGCTTATTTCTAGGTCATTTCTTCTTAAATTGCTCATTGCCTTCTACCCATGTTTTTGAAAGAAATCAAGCCAGGTGTTAAAGGGTTAACACAACTCCCAAAGGAGAAAGAGGAAAACACAATTTGAGTGGGAGAAGAGGAATACGTAAGCGAGTCGGTGAGGGGAGATGCGGAGGCAGTATAAAGCGGGTCAGAGACAGCAACAACAGACTGAAAGGAAACAAGAGGAAGCAGCCAAGACCATGGATGTTGTTTTATCAAGTTCATTTTGTCGCCTGGTTCTTTCCCCCAACTCCAAAATACACTATTACATCACACCGAGCATGGGAAAACTTCCCCAAACTAACACACAGTCTCAGAGTATCTTGCTTATCTCTTTTATTGCTGACTGCAGAGATATTCATCATTAGCGGAGCATCACTCGAACACAACACAACACATTTTCTGTGTCTTGTGACAGAAAAACAAAACCATGCAGTGAGCACAGAGAGTGGATGCAGAAGAAATGTAATTACAGTTCTGCTATAATGAGGCCAACATATTAATTTTATCTTTTAACAAAAACCTTGAGACCATGTAAAAGCTTAGCTTAAAAGATCAGTATTCCTGGCAACACCGTAGCCTAATCCCATGGTTATTGAAGTTAACATGATACATATTTACTTCAAAAATAGTAAATAAATAAGCTCAACATGAAACAAGACCTCAAAACCAAACTATCATTTCACGCTTTCTTCAATTATCTGTTTGGGATGGATGAAAGCAAAGTAATGTCTTGGAAAACTTTGAAGGCATTTTGATGGCCACGGATGATGGAAATAAAGAGAAAATACAGTGAGAAACCAAAATAAAAACACACTTTTATGGCAACCACAAACATGTTTTATTCACATGAATGTATCTTTCACAGAGACAAAACGGGGGGATAAACAACTTCAAGGTTTCCTCGGTTTTCTACAAGCAACTTGTACTGTCTACCACTGGCACCATCTCTTCTATTTCATGGTCTTCTACCTCCGAAATTAAAGCTCCCCCCTTAAATTTCGGCATGTTACAATTAGATAAATCAAACAAACAAACAAAGATGTGCGGCTACAGCAGAAGGAAAAACAAGAGGAGCGAAGTAAAGGAAGGCAGGGCTCAAAGCCGGGAGACACAGTATGGACTGAATCATGGAGAGTGACAGGAAACCAAATTAATCACAACCAAGAGTAGCTGTACTCAGCTAAATCTACTTTCCACTGCAGTCCACCGTGACAAGAAATGACGAGAAAAGGAGCACAGTACTGGTTGTTTGAGGTGGGATTTAGGGGTTTTACAAACCCTCATGGGGGTTTTGGGGTTAGCCAAGCAGCTTAACTCCAAATAACTACTATTTTCCAAAGTTGATGTAAACAAGCGTGTGTGCTGATGAAGTGGCAGGGTGATGGTCTGCATAAGCAGCATCCTCCCTGGATAGACAATAATCCCACTGTGTACTCTGTGGTGGGCCAGGTCCTTCTGGTGATGAAAACAACAGAAAAACCACAGTTGATTTTGGAGCATCATGGTCTTTTCAACTTCTCTGTGAACATTTCCATATTGCGACATATGGTTGGCAACGGATTGAGTTTGCAGGGAAAAACAAAAAAAAAACATAAAAATGCTTCCTCCCTGTGTTTCATCAGTGACCTTCAGTATTTATTAAAAATGCTCTCTGACTTAATCGCTTGTCAGACTGTATGCATTTGTCGATTTCTGATGTTCCCATTGAGACTCGTCAGACCATGCTGTGGAGCAGAGTTCTGGGCTGTGTTGGACCAGATGGGGCTCTCAAGTGGCCACAGACGTTACAATCTGGACCACTTCGCCGTTCTCTCCCTGGATGGCGCCCTGGATGGCCTCTTTCACCTCCATGTCCGTCTGCAGGGCCGGGGCGAGCTCAGCAGCCTGGAACACATAAGAGAGAAGAGCGAAAAGGTGATAATTGAGAAGACTGCGAGATCTGATGTTGCATCTTGCTTGAGCCAATCAGTGCAATTATGAAAAGGCAGAGTGTGTTTCCTGTGAAGTAACAGATGGAGACCAAACCGTATAATAGCCCCTACGCCCCTGTGTCATTGGAGCAAAACACCGAATGGACCAAAGATAGAAGGAGCAGAGGAGTGACAAGAGAGATTAGAGGAGAGATATATCAGAGAGAAGAAAGAAAAAGGACCGACTGACAGGTGGAGAGAGACTTGACAAGTGATGAGCTATTTGTATTTTAATGCTCTCTGACTGTCTCTATAGTCGTGTCAGACAGAGCGAGGTATTGTGTGGGTAAAAACCCCTCAAAAGATGAGAGGTTCATGACTCAGTCCTGGATGATGACCATGAAGAGTGACTCACTCCTTCCTCAAATGCACGCCAAAGGTTCTCTCAAACACACCTGCAGCATTTAATCCTCCCTCCAGCCCAGCGTGCTGTCACTAGACAACAGTATTGAATGGAGCACAGCTGCACCACAGCAGCACTCACAATGCAACAACACATGAGGCTGACACACTGTAACCACTGGCGGCGAAGAGGCCAAGCAAAACTCATATGGATCCATGTTTTTCTCAGAATTTGAAACACTGAACACGTTGAACTGTCACAGTACGGGCCTTGTTCCCCATTTGGAAATACTCACGTATAATGGATGCACTGCTTTTTGAAGTGTATGCATCACAAATTGTTTTAGCATTTTTGACAAGAAATGTGGTTAAACAGGCTGTTGGTGCTGTTGTCTCGACTCTCTACCTGAGCTGGAGATAATCCAGGTTGCGTCAACAGACTGTCACCAGCTCGCAGACACGCCTCTTGGAAAGCAAAAATATCACTGTGCATTGCCCCCTACTTCATCTAGTTTAGGTAATGGAAACTATTGAATAAAGAGAGGGGAAAAATGCAGAGATAAATAAATACAAAAGCCTAAGTAATTTTTCAAGAACTTGTATAAATGCAACCATATGTCTGGAAACAGATGAGAGCAATTCTCTTGATTCAACACTTTACAGAAAAAGAGAAAAAAGAAAAGTGCTAACCTTCCTCTGAACTTTGAACTAAAAGCCAGCAATGTTTACACTCCGGGACATCAAAACCCAACTGTGATAATAACCTACCTCGTACCAGACAGGCCAAGCCAAGTATCTGTGCTCACACGTTGACTGCTTCACTCAATAGTTCTTTGTAATATTTCTAGCATGCAGTTTCAGTTTTTATCTGTAATTGATTAATGCGATTCAACATCTTTGTTTAGTTTCTTGTGTTTTAATTTGTTGCGATACATATGCCATGTGATCCATTAGTGGTTGGATAGATCTAGGTAAGGTTTTACCCAGTTAAGTCCTTCACGGCATGCTTAAAAAAATTAAAATTAAAAGAAAAGTCTACTTAAACATACTGGATTTATCTTATCGCCAACTCATTTTCTTGACATTTAGAATCTTTTTTCGTTTGTGCACAAAAAATTCGTTTTTTAGGACTGAAGTGTAATGAAAATCTGATTCTGACATGTTTTAAATATTGTTTGATCAATAAACAACACATTGTTAACAAGCGGTTTCATTCTATCCTTGAGCATGTCCCCCACGCCCTGACTGAACCCAAACTCCACCGAACAGAACGCTGATGACTGATCAGACCTCTGCCTACTTTGTTGATTTCTGTCAAGATCTGTGTACAATCAAACATTAGGAAAAAATTAGCCCTTTTTAGACCTAAAAATCCATTCAAACGAATCAGTTGAGTAAACAAACAGTTTGATTGCCAGCTGCGCCAAGAGTCATGGAGCACAGACTTTGGAATACAGTGTATGGGGTAGCAATCGTTTTGTATGTTTGCTGGAGTCCATCAGATTGTGTATGATCCACACCCAAAACAATTAATCAATATAGGATGCTTTAATCGCCGGGGCAAGGAACCAAATACCTAGACAACTACAGACAACAAAAGGACAACAAAACAGGGTCTTGAGAGAGCAAAGTTTGAAAGCTGACATGCAAAAATGCACTAATATGACTTCATAATCTGACAAAAAACGCCACCGCCTTTCCAAGCTAGGTGACCATCCCTGCCTACAGAGTACCTGCTGAATCTACCACACTTTACACTCAATTGTTCCATGTAATCATTATCTTCCGCCATACTTGATTAATTTGATTTTTCATCATATTTTACACTTTGTAGCTGTTTCCATAACTAGACATTTAAGGTGATGTTGTAATAAACTATAACTTTTCTTTATCATACTGTCATTCATATTTTATCTCACCTTTAACAAGGAAATCCCAAAACTTGATGCGTGGCTGTCTGCAGGGAGAGTCATATCAGGACAGGACTGGTATTTTACAAAGCCAAAAATCATTTGAAGTTGTCTCTGTTTACACTATAACAACACAACAAAGGCTCCCATCAGGGAAAGACGCAGTAAGGAGAAAATGTGATATTCAACATATTTGGGGAAAACAAAAAGCAGAGAGAACAATGGAAAAGTGTGGTTCTTTTATATGCTTTGCAGAGTTTAACTGACCACTTCAAAGGCCACTATGCCGTGTGCCTGTGCACCATCCTGATCCCACATGTGGCTGTTGCTCAAAACGCTCGATCATCAAGGGATTTTAGGCATATCTACAAATTACTACTCTTCTCCTTGTCACACTCCATCCACTTCACTTTATTATGTTAAATTACTGTTTGTCCAAATAGCCTTCATAATGACGGAAAAGCTGCATGCATTTTATTTGAGCAAAATTATGACAACAGGGGAAAAGCAGAGCCATTGTACCTGCAAGTGGTTTAGCTAAATTGCAGAAATTACACTCATATTTCCATTTCAACATTACAGTAATTATGAAAGAAATATTACAGGATATATTCTGCCTCATTATAAAACTGATCAAATCATTATAGCACAAAATATGGCAGGTGTCCGCCCCAACAACCAGAAACTTTGGCTACAAGTAAGCTCACAATTTTCTAAAAAGAAGAAAAGAAAAATTATACAAGGGAAAAGACATGTACTGATTTCTAAAAAATGAGCAAGTTTTAGGTGGATGGATATAAATGATTAAGTACAAAGACACTCCTTTAAAGGCCTGTATTTTCAGCTTTGGAAAGAAAGTATTTTTCAATTCATCACCAGTTCTATGTCATGATTTATGGAACTCTGACCTTTTTTTAGATTAAATTGTTCACACATTTTCATAACATACACTGCAGCACTTTTCTTAAGCACAACAAAAAAGTGTTTTTGGGGGTTTTGACACAAGCACAATGATCCACTGTTCCAATTGGATGGCTGTTTAGTGTTGAAAACTGGGCGACAGGCAATGTGAGGTGACTGGCCATCGAAACGTTTCCAACACTGGGATGGGCATGATATTCTACTGGTTGAGTCATCAGTACAAACAATTAGCAACTGTGATGAAAAGGTTATGGTTCACTTAAAAAAGACAAGACTGTGTGCGTGACTTTAAGCAAAGTATGAGCTCCAACTAGCACAGCGATATGAACTTAAATCACCAAACTTCACCATGAATCCAGTTTCCTGTGGCACTACCAGCAGGCTGGTGTTAGAGGCTGAACTCTGCAGGACAGTTTCCCACACATTCATTCATTCATTCATTCATTCATTCATTCATTCATTCATTCATTCATTTATTCATTTATTTATTTATTTATTTATTTATTTATTTATTTATTTATTTATTTATTTATTTATTTATGGCGGCCTGCCACAAACAAAACAACCTGCTGCCACAAATTGATTTTACATTTTGGAGCTGGACTGTTCATTAGGAGCCCTGTAGAAATATATATAAGGTTCAGCTATGCATTGCTCCACACTCTCACAGTGCAGAGCATACTCTGGGCACAGACAGAGCAGCAGAATGTCAGATGTGGTAAAAGTGAAACTTAACTGTTCATTATGCTTACTCTAAACGGTTCATTCATCGCCTCTGCAGCAGCTTCTCCCAAAACAAAACAAAACACTACATAAAACAAGGGCTGCCCCCTGAAAGTCAGTTGTCCAGCAGTTGTTTTTTTTTCTGTGGGGATGTTTTAGTCCCCAGATTTTGCTGTGGAGTGAGTGCTCTTGACTTTTACGTTACTCCTTGGTACAGGGAGCAGCAGACAAGCAGGCAGCAGCAAAGAGGCAGAGAGAAGAGAGACTTTCTGCTTTGAAATGGTAAATTTTCAGCTCACAGCAACTTAATACGATTCAGTCTCTTGCTTTTGTTTGATATCCAGTGTAGTTAAAAATGCTGTTGCACATTTACAACCTGTCGTTAGCGCAATTAGCTTGTTTACTATATTACCTGAATGTCGATATCACATTGAACGTCCCATTGAGCCTGTTTAAACTTTAAAACTTTGTACGTAGAAAAAAAAGAAAGAAAAAAAAGGATCCTCGAATATTTTCATGTTGATCACCCATAACTGAGTATACTGGCATAATCTGAGTTAGGTACAGCCATAAACAACACCATGTGACCTATCTATAATGCAATAAAAATATTTGTTTCTTGAAAAAGTAAGTCCAGTATTTTTTAATTCCATTTTATAAGTTTACACTAGTCTAACAAAAAAGTGACTATTGAGAAACAAAGCTAAAATATTTCGCACTGATGGGTTATAACATAACCCAGTAGTATCAGGATATGATCCAGAAAACTCACATATCTCAATAAAACTGAAGTTACTTTTAAAAGTAAACTTTCAGATCTAAATTTACATCACAAAGAGATACACCTTCAACTTCCTATCCTATCACCTTTTCATTTCACATATGAAGAGTGTCTTAATATAGCATGAATAGTAACAACAGAGATTTTCCTGATTGTGATCAAAGGCACTGACTGTGCTTTTTAGTATATTTATGTTACTTTTACAAATCAGAGAGTTAAAATAAGCAAAATCTTGGGACTTGTACCTCCTGGCAGAGCACTGAGTATACAACACAGATTAAAGGAATCACTGAAGGACTGATCCCTGATCTAAAGTATGTACTTCAGATTGGGGAAAAGAAGTGGAAAACAGTTATTTATTATGGATTGCTTGAAAAACAAACACGTGTAGTGTGACTGATTTAGATTAGTACTCGGGGTCTGTTTTACCTCAGACGATAGATGCATACTCCAGCACTTGGAATGCTACCCATTTACAAACAATCTGTGTCCGTGTACACGTGTACGAGAGCTTGGAAGAGGTTGTGTTTTGTGTGGGTGTTGTTTTACCTGTACGGCAGCTGTGTGATCTGCGACGGGGGCTAATTGGACGTACTGCACTTGGATGTCAGGGGGGAGAGGGGAGCCTTCTACTGCTGTGGCTCCGCCATCAGCTGATGCCACCGCGATGAGCTGAGCCCCGCGCAGCACCTAGAACAAACAAGGAGGTAAAGGACAAAAAAGTCAACCATAACTGTAGCTCTAAGTCCATTCTCAAATTATCATCTGTCAATCAATCTGCACTCATTTCCTCATAAAAGTGTAACAGATCCAATTGAAAGCCCCTCATCAGCATCATCCAGCTGAGTTTATAAACTAACAATCAGGCTGGCTCTGCAATGATCTACAGCACACAGCACTGGAAACAAGAAACAAATAAAAGCAAACAGCAGACAGTCTCATTTATGTCCTATCTGACGTGTTTATGTTCTTTTATTGATTGCAGCCATCACTGTGTACAAGCACGGTGTCACACAAACACACCAACTAACTTTGCGGCAAGGAAAGAGTCCTGCGGCTGTATCTGAGTGACGTAAATAAACATTTTAGCCTTGCTGTTCTCACTGCTTCTCATCCCTCCCTCTGTTTATACATTGAATTTGAGATAAAGTTTATGGTCCATTCAATTCAATTATATTTTTACAAGTTTCATTTTCCCTGGCTCCATAACATGATATGCTAGTTAGGAGTAGTTTTTATTTGGCTTCATTTAATTTATGTCATACTTAGACAAAGAAATAAAAGAAATTGGCAAAGAATGGGGAGTTAGACATCGCAGGGGGATCCTAATCTCCCACGGAGTTGAAAGTCAGCCAGGCGACATTAGAGCTCTGTGGTTTTGACGCACTGATTACAGAGCAGCACAGTGCAGCTGGAGTGTTGTGGGGTATTCCTATAGTTTGTTGAGGCTATTCCTATAGATAGACTGTAACCACATACACAGCATGTATGAGTGTGACCTCATGCACACACAGGCACACACACACGCTTTGGGATTAACAGAGAACTGCTGTTAATTTGGATCACATAACCCCCATGTGACAACAGACATTCAAATTAACATACAATCATCCTGTCAACACGGACACAGAAAAAGACGAATGGAGGGAAACATTCACTCAGCTTTGTGCTTGTGCATGTTCATTTTAATCAAACAGAGGTCAGAGACCACACTACCAACCTCAAGTGTGGCCCAGAGCGTTTCCATCAGAAGTTTCTCAGCAATAAAGGGCAGTCCTACATGAACTGACAACATGGTCACATTTATATTTTTCCAAGTTTAATGGCCTTGGACTGAACACAGGCCTCTTTCTGTGTCTCCTGTCTGGCAGATTTCATATGTATGTTGTCCTTGTGTGCTTTCTCTGAGATGTTATGTGAGGTCTCTGACTCCAGCTAAGTCCTCTTCCAGCTGCGCTTGGTACTGGGACATGCTCAACAGACATTAAAAGTTTAAGGGAGAATATGCAAGCCTGCAGAAAAACCCAAACCTCACAAACCTCAATTACAGATGATGTTTGTTGCCCCCTAACCCTTCCAATCCCAGAGTCCCACACTGCATCCCAACCCCCGGGTCAACCTTTGCTTTGAAGTTCTGAGTTAGTGACGGGCCCCAAAGGTTCAGTTAACCCCCCCCCAACCCGCCGGCTTGCCTTGTCATCTCAGAGACTCTGCCAGTTTCACCACAAAATCTGCCGCCTCATCACCATAATGCGCCAGGCCCGGCCGGCCCGATGGAAGCTATTAGTGTTAGAAGTCTGCTTGACTCACCCGATCAGACAACCAGGACACTTTAAGAACAGACATAGATTGAGGCAGGGTGAGCTAGACTCTGAATATAACAGAGGACTGTTAGAACTGGGTCAAATGAATCACTGTGTTTGAGGACCCATAAAACATTCCTGATCAATTAGAGCATTATCCTGGATGGTTGGTGTAAACAGTAATCAGACGGTTAAAGGAATAGTTCAGTATATTTGGAAATATTCTTTCCACTTTCCTCCAAAGAGTCAGAAGAGAAAATCGATACCACTCTCATGTCTGTGCACTAAATATGAAGCTGAAACCAGCAGCCGCTAAAGCTGAGCATACACTGTATGATTTGAACTCGTTTCTGACATGATTTCTCATTTTCAAGATGAACAGAGCTGCAGAGCGTCGTTTGCGGTACAACGTACATGAGGTATAGATGTATAATGATTACTAGATACCAGATGACAAGATGGTGCCTATTCATTCCAATGCCTGGTGGATACACCCAAAATGTTTTTAGCTTCCGAGTTTACATCTGCGATATGCAGATAACTGAACATGCGCAGTAGTGTTTCTCCTACTGGCCCCGCCCATAAGTTCCCACTCAGCTAACAGACTTCACATTGTGATGACATCACAGATTTCTAAAATAGTTTTTCTTGGCTCAAGGAAAGTTTTACAAATATTTAACCTCCAGGCATGAAAAATCCATAATAAAAGTATCATCATTGATCTTGTTAGCCGTTCGAGGTGTCCCATCAGCAATTTTACAGACGTTTCTTTTATAATAGTGGTCTACAGGGAAAATGCTTTTAGGGCCACAGGGCATTTTTTTTACTGCAATATAGTGATGGGCCACTGGGAAGAGTTGGAAGTAAGCCTGAGCCGCGATCCTGGGGGCCTGATGGGCCTGATGGTCTGCCATCATCAGGCTCTTGTACAGTTAAAGCAAAACCACAAGTTGACTCCCTGAGGTCAGTGTTTTTTTTCCCCCCAACTCAATTAATTATACCCAGCTGGTTTGTTGGTGTGGATAACTTGCAAACCTGTGTGTAAGAGAAACAGACTGAGAGATCGAATCATAACTTGTACTAACCAGTTTTTACAGAAATGGACTTATAACCTCTTTTCGGAACATCTGTCTCTACATTATTGTGAACCGTACCTCCACTAGCAAACAAACTTCTACCAGCCTGCAGCCCCAGGGCTTTCAAATGAACTTTTATTGATTATTGTCAATAGCAGAAAAGCCCACAGGGGCCAAAGGAGCGTTTCATTGTCTATTTTGTGAGCACACAGGCTGTGGCTTGATGATCAGACAGCACAGTGTGAGCACATATATGTAAGCTTTGACTTTGCATTGCAGATGATATAGTTATACAGTGGGAGCTGGAATTAAACAACAAAATTGTTAAAAAGTCTCAAATCATACGGCGTATGGCCGGCTTTAGCTTAGCTTTGCACAGAGACTGGGAGCAGGCTGGAACAGCTAGCTTAGCTCTGTCTGAGCTGGCTGTCTACTGGCACCAGTGAATGAACATATTTGCCAAAATGTCAAACTTCCTATAAGTTGTACACGCATTCTTTAAGTCCCATAGAGCCTAAATCCATTAATATATTGCTCAATCAGTCATCTCATTGAGAACAGTGGGAACCTAAATGTATAGCCAGCTGTTCAAGTGTTTCCTCATGGCAGATATGTATAAATATCCATCTTTATCCCCACACTTCATCAATCTGTTGTCTTATTGGGAATCAATTGCAGCTTTTGCCAAGTGCTCATCTGTCTCCAGTTGTATGTTTGTAAGCATATGCGTATGTGTGTGTGTGTGGATGTGTGTCTAAACCCAAGCATGATCATGTGTCCTGTACTGTAAGTGTATAATTACTGGAGTTAAAGAGATTCTGTGTTTGATACTTGAGATGGTAAATGCTTGTCTCATTCAATTAGATTCTCAACCTCCATTTGAGAGCAGTTTGCATTCTCAGCTGTGAGGAGCAGCACACAGAGGCTCACAAAAGCATTTACAGAGTTGGAACAGTGTGTGAGATCTCTACAGCGATTACACAGGAACTTCTCGGGTCCACATCCTGTCCCACGACTCGTTCTGTCAGAGCAACTCCTCTCAACTGTCTGGGCGTAATACTGTCACGCTTGGCTTTAAAGTATAACTCAGTCGTAAACAATCAAAGGCTAAATCGACGCTCAAGATATGTGCATCTACTTCAGAGAAGATGCAAGGAAAGTGTGCTTAGATGTTACATTTCAGTCTTGTAATATTTTTCTCCTAAAAGCATACATAATTGATTTGTTGTCTGTAATTACAATAAGGTTAGAGGTTCATATGAAACACTACTGAGCACCGTAATGTGATCCTGCGAATACTGATAATGATAATTACTCCTCATTCAGCTAATAGACGTAATCATCATTAAGTTGTTAGCAATGATGCAAAACAAAAATAATCAATAAATTATATCAAGGAAAGGTTTCATGAGGTATAAAGTTATTCTGCTTGAAAAACAACTCAAGATTGTGAGTAGAAACTAATGCATCGGACAACAAGGTGAGAAATGTTTGAAGGGGCTTTCTTGGAATAGACAAGTCCCCAGACTCTGGGAAAACTTTACAGTCTTGATTGATTGCCTAACTACCTCAGTTTTCTGCTAAGAGCTTGGATGACTCACTTAAAATGCAGCCCAATATATTCAATTTGACGTCGTGGGCTCAATTTGTCAGAAACAGGGGCCATCAGCAGATCTTAAGTGTATTAGTTAATGTTGACCTTAGAGTTTTAGGGATTGGGACCCTTAAATAATCAGCACCGGCTGGCTGGCCACCCCTGTGCTGAAAGTCCAAAGAGCAGAGCGGACAAGCAGGATTAAAGGGGTATGATACTGCAGCACCATACTGGAGAAAAGAGACCTGAACAATCAAGAGCATCTTAAATTCTCTGCAGGCTTTGCTAGCTGCCATGGCCTTGAGAAAAAAATAGGAAAGAAAAAAATAAATCTTTTGCTGATGCTGTAATGCTTTCAGTAATGGATCCAGGACACTAAGGAAACACAGCAATGAGAGTGAGGAAAGACTCAAAAATGAACAACAGCAGCTTAATGCAAAAAGCAATCATGATTCCAAAACTGAAAGACAATAGCCAACTAGATAAACAAGGCTTCGTTACCCAGCCCTCATCTGTGCTTGTCTGAGGATTTTAAATTACAATTTTCCTATGAAACTAGTTCAACTTGAATAGAGACTGCTTTAAGAAAATATGGGTTGTTCAGAAGTTCAACAATGGCTCTGAATTTCCATCTCTATCCTTGGTAAAAGTCTCACAGTAATGCATCAACCAGAAAATCTGCTTCCACATTGCACATAGTTTGTGCAGGCTGGCATCAATTCCCAGGCTCACAGGAGGTCTCAGTTAAACTCAGCTGTGAATCGGATGATACTATGAGTCATCCACTTAGTGTGCATGTGTGTGTTTGTGTCTGAGTATGTTTTTAAAGATTTTTATTTCACCCTCGCTGTAATCAAAGTACACCGGAATCCCCCATAACACAAGATCCTCCTTTTAGAGGAAACAAAAATCCATACACACTAGACAGGTTTTTCTGCGGTCTCTGAAAAAAAGAGCAACACAAATCTGGTTCCTATCATTCCCTAAGGAATACCGCCTCTTCTCTCAGATCTGACAAAAAAAAAAAAAAAAGCCCAAACCAAAACAGGGAAATGAGAAAAGAAACATTTGGACTCTGCAGTGGCTGGAACTTCCTCTCAGCTTCCCAGCCGTCAACAACATCTGCAACTGCCAACCGTGGACAGATGTCCAAGCAGAAACACTAGCTCCGGGTGGGTAGGTGGGGCAGAGGGAGTGGAGGGAGGGCGACTAAGACTTGGCTGCAACATGGCTGTAAAGATGCCCATAGACACAGCGGTGCGCCGAGTGCTTGTTTAGTGTAGACTGGGAAAATGAACACACTGGCCTAAATATGTCTCACTGCAGGCATTAACTCTTAGTTACATATGCCTTTTATTTTACCTCAGAGTCCAACGACTGTTCTGATTTCAGCTGGGCCTCAGCTCATAGTGTGGGCTTGTGATACAAATCAAAAGTTGAAACAGAAGCCAAAGAGTATCATGCTCTTTTCCTCTATTCTTTGTGACTTCTCTCACTTATTTGCAGCTGTATATTCAGATTTTTGACAAGTGATTTTACCACACATTACTGATAAATCCATCTCATGTCCACACAATATTCTTTCAAATGCATCCGTGTTATAAATCTATACGCCTCAAAAGACCTCTGAACTTGTAACCTGGTCCACAGCTTCCCATCCCCACCCACAGCCTGACACTGTTTCTACAACAGAGCTCAACACCTGCATCCAATCAAACCCTCCCTTGCATCCTTTGCTCCACAACTCCCACTAGCACACTGGGAGTCAGATTCAGACAGAGAGGTTTTTATGGCAAAACCAGCTCGACTTGAATTCTGATCCAGCACCAGCAAATCAAAAGGCGACTGATGACAAAAATAACAGCCGTAATTAAGAGCAAGGCCCCTTAAAAAACAAAAGGACCAACATTCCATTGAAGGTTTACTCTGTTCTCTAACTCGAATCCAAACTTGGCCTAGCTAATTGACAAAGGCATTTTTACAATGACGGTAAATTTCATGATTTAAGATGATGACTTTGTGTTTCCAATTATCCTTTTCATTTAATGGAGTCAGTGGAAATGATATACACAGGTTGTAAAATGCAACTAACAAAATACCAGAACACACTGGTCTTAACAAGTAATTTCATCTAGTATTGAGACATAATCCATAAATGCAAAATGATGAAGGCCAACGCAGTTCTTCAGATCAAACATGTCCAAATGACCAAAGACTGACTTTTAAATCAGTACATCCAAACCACCAAAAATCTCTCTTACAGACAGCTCAGTTGGTGTTGAAATCGGCACCTCTGACACACAGCAGCCAAGAATCCAAGAATTCTACTTCAAGCTTCAGATCTGCCATGACAGACATCCGTCATCTTACATCAGCATGCAGCACACAGGAGTCTTTAACTCACCGAGACATCACATCAGATACAATCACTTTAACTGCTGCCTGTACACTCGCCAGCACTGGTTAAAGAGGAAACAAAACAGACCATTCAGAGTACTCTCTACTGAGTAACATCCATCGCCACCATCTGGCTTGTGCTGGCATAATTATTTAATAGTCACGTTAATGTCCAGAAGAATGTGTAGCCTGATTTTTACACCTTTAGCTGCAGTGTTAGTTATAAGCTGTTTTTTCTATCATTTGTACGAAAAACAAGTTTTATTGTTCCCCCACTGCTAGTCATGCTGCTTTTTGCCAAATACGCGGCTTTGCAACCATTTCACTTCATTTTTATGGTGCATGTGCAGACAAAAAAATAAAAAAATAACAGAATCACACAGAAATTAGACTGTGCAGTTAACATGCCAGGAGTCTTTGTAAAGACTGAGCAGTTATCTAGCTCTGTTGATCATAATTTTGCTTATTCTAAATATGTGTCAAATATCCTTAAGTGGTTTAGATCAGTGGTTCGCAACCAGGGGTACAGGCACCTCCAGTGGTCCTCAAGGGAGTTCCAGGGGGTCCTCAGAAAAATGGAGAAGTTTATTTTAACTACTTTATTTACGACAGAAATGAACCCAATGTGAGTTAAAGTGAGAAGAGTTAATATACTGGTCACAGTTATCTCTCCAATGTAGGGTACTTTCTGAAATGCTCACTCTGTGTGACAGAGCACACCCTCGCACATACTGGGCTGCTCCTAAATTTCGGAGCGCTGTTGGAATGAACTGTTTGGTTATCCAGAGCACTGCACCTTTTGGAGTGGCAGAGTGTAATCTAGGCACTGCGTCAGAGATGGAGCAACAGAGCGCCGAACTGAGTGAATATGAGATTAACTAAAGACAGAACGATTCTTCAACAATATCTCTTTCATTTTAGTTTAGAGTATCAGATTATATTTATGAATGCACCCCTAGCTGACAATAGCACTGTCCAAATCACTTTGGGTTTTTTTTGCCCATGATCCTAATCAGTGTCATTAATATTAAGTATCTGCAGATACCGTGTACTAGATAATACAGCTGCACAGTGTACGCTTTATCAAATGGGAGTCTTTGACCTAATGTGTATCAATTTAAGGGTCCTTGACATGGAGAAGGCTGAGAACCACTGGTTTACATGACAGGAGTATAACCTTAACCAGGTTATAATCAACCTTGAGTCCACGTAAATGCACTAACAATGTACCCGTCAGCATCCTGTTGAAGCTGAAACTGATGGACGATGAGCACTGCAGGCCTGGGACTGGCGAGGCAGGGCTGCACCAGGCCTGTGCTGATGGTGAGTCACGATGAAATGCATCTAAAACATCTGGTCCCTCTTACTCACACACCCCGACGACCCGGAGCTCTGCCCACAAAGACAAAAGAAAACACCACTGGGGGCACCTCCTCTGCACTGCTCCGAAATGCTGAGTAACACACACCAACGCACGCATTCAGAACTAAGGATTCCCCCGATGTGTGGCCTTTTATCTCCAGGCCATGATACCGCAAGGACACAAAGCAGACGACTACTCCTTTGAAACACGATCCACTACCAGACCTCTAAATCCTTCACTGCTTACGTACATCCCACTTACACTAAACATTGGTCATAAAACATCTTGTTTGTATCTTTTCATCTCAATTTTACCCTCCCCCCGGACAGTGAATCACAGGAATTTCAACAACCCCTTACACATTAGAAACAACATTCTTGAGAAAAGAGCAAAAAGGACAACTGAGGAACTCGGGCCACGAGCCAGCATTTTGATTCCAGCACAAATCACACCCTGATTCTCTGAGGTTAATCTTACAGATTGTTCAAGCATCTGCTTTGAGTGTAGAAATGTCCTAGTACTGTCCTAGAACACTGGACCTTTACTGAAGCTAACTGACAACAGGCATCATGAAACTGATGTTTCTGGCACTAACCGCAGAACTGGAACAACACCAAGACTTGCACTTGAGTACAACACGCACTAATTCATCCATTTCCTCTTCATCCCTTCTTCACTACCTCACTTCATTCTCTCATTTTTCCTCAGCGTCCTCAGTGCACCATAACATAAACACAAAATGCTGCCTGTGTTTTTCCTGGTTCTGGACGGTTCTGTGTTTACATGTCCTGGCAGTACAGACAGGAGGACTAGTGCCGAGCTGGACTTTCTGTTCTGTGACCCAGTTCCCACACTGACCATGAACAATGCCGCTTGGGAGGGTCCAACAGATGCACCGCAACATGTGCTGACAGGAAGGGATGGCAGAGGTTCAACTAGGGGGAGGATGTGTGGTGAAGAGGGGGGCTGCCTTCTGACTCTTGACAATCACGTCTGAAGCCCCCGATGGGCGGCATTCAGGTCCATCATCGGTACATGACGCAGACGGATGACAGGATGAGTAAATTTGGTAAAGCTTTATAGCCGTCCCTTGAGATGTGCTGGATTTCTCAGACTGACACGGCAGTGGTTTACAGCTCTGGCAGCTAGAGTCATCTAAAATCTGTGAGCTCACTCAACTGGAAACTGCTCCTCTGTATGTTTTATTGCTGCATTATTTTCTTTTCTGCTTTACATATTTACAAAGAGAAAAATGGTATTTGAGGCTATTGGGTGCCTATTGTCTTTGCCTTTGCCATTTCAGCTAGCAGAGGACACCAGCCCTTTCATTTTTTTTATGTAGCACCTGGTATCATGCATGTGTTTTTATCGATTCACAGCTAAACTGGCCTCAGTTTTCAATCATGAACGGGACAAAACATCTCTTCCAGACGGTCTCCCTTTTTGGCTCTACTCTCCCCATCTTTTTTCTCTCTCCCCTCCTCCTCATCAGTCGCTCCTTTCATCTTCCAATCCTCCATTTGGTCTGCATCAGTGCAGGGTAAGATCACAGCGCGCAGAGTGAAGGGCACTAGATAAGAGGCTATGACAGACAGAGAGTGCAGTAAAAGACTAGTTATTTTATAGTTTCATGGGTCTGCCTTCTCTTCCGTCTGCATGAGAGGGTTTTTATAGGCTGCTGTAGAGCTTTGGATCTAGTTTTGTTCAGGCTTTGAGCTGGCACAGTTGTGTTGTGTTTAGGGCTATGTTGGCATAGACTGCCATAGAAACGGATACAGAAACATCTGCAGTTGAATTACACAGATCTGATGTGTGCATAAGCAGTTAGACAAACAAAGTGTAGTGTGAGATGTGTGAGGCACGTTGCGTTGCTCATTGCCAGCAGTAAATCTCCAGTGACAGAATAGAGCAAGATGGGTGGACAGAAGGCTGACAGAGGGGTCAGTCTGCAGCCCTTTCAAAATTTAACACAGCCTGTGTCCTCAACTACAAAGTCACCTCAGTTTCTTCAGCAGTTAAGTTGGAACAGGGGTTTGACCCCTTAGCCTTACAAAAGGCCCCAAATCCTTTCACTGATCTATTTTTTTTTAATTCTTGTTCAAATTTCATTCTGAAGCATTAAGTAACAGTAAGCAAAGCACGGTTAGTATTGGTTAACTTAGTGGACACACAAATTTATTTTAGCAATGCAGTCTTATCTGCGCAGCACTAATCATACTTAAAATGCATGACGACACTTATCAACACCCAATCTATTTCCATCATAATGCAATCTTAATGCTCAGTGTATTGCCAATAAACACAATGGATATTATTCTTAGAAATGTGATTCATGAAAAAAGGCCACACTTCAGAAAAAAGAAAAATGCATCCCAACTATGCTACAACAAGCCATTCAGATCATTATAGAGCATTTAGCACAGTGAGTGGCAGGCTTTTAAACAGAACTAAAACAACTCAAACAAAAAGGCATATACCAATTTTGATCTTTCATGATATAAAGTCTTGCTGAGAAAAAAACAGTTTGTCCACATATTTTAGGGACAGTCCTCATATGTCTGCTGACAATATTATGACAGCTTTGAGGGGAAGACTCAATATGTGTTATTTGTATAAAAAATAAAACAAAACAGAAAAACTAACCCACTGGCTATCAGTCTGACAATGATAAACCTCTGGGGGTGATGGTCAGTATTTCAGGCTGGTCCAGTGGAGCCAGCAGATATCCAGGCCAAAACATCCCTTTCCTGTCGGTCACTTTGGCTAATCTCTATAAACAGCTATCTACATACAAATGCAAAAAAAAAAAAAAGAAGTTACATCAGGCTAACTTATCGTCAGATCATAGTCAATTTTCAGTGCTTTCCGCCCCTCCAAGTGGACTGTTTTCCCTGCCGTTCAAACACAACTGGTCAATACTACTTGGGACCAGAGATACTAAATGAAAACACTTTTGATACCAAAATCTTGTCACCTAGAGATTCTGCATGCACATGCAAAATCTGTTTATATAAAAATACAAAAATACTGATTTGGCATGAAAGTAATTAAACGATCAATTATGCGTACTAACCCCTAGTGGAGAATTGAACTGTGAAGCCCTCTGAGGGAAACATTTGATAAAGGGCTTCATAAATAAAATTGCATTGAATTGAGGGGTAAAGAAATCAGTGTAGGGAATAAGTAAACCAGGGTTCCCACAGCTCAAGGCAACTGCGATACAGTAGCCAATACTAAAGAAAAAAAAACATGTACTGACATCAATCCCTTAGGTGACAGGAAATTTTATTGTATTTTTCAAGTATTTATTGATACACAAAATAAAACATGACTCTTTAGTGATGTTATTGCAAGAGGAATTTGGTAATTATTATTATTTATGTTACCAACTATTTTGTGCCTTCGCAATATGAAGTCAGAGAAAAGATTTATCAAGAACCCACCTCTAATTTGTAAGCATTTTGTAAGACTTTTGAAAGATTTATTCAAGACATTTTCATGCCAATTATGGCCTTATTTGTAGATTAGTGGATTCAATGCCTTTTAAGACTTTTTAAGGATCTGCGGGAACCCTCTAACCACTTCCATATTGAAGCCTCAGCACCCACATCTAGACTCATCTTCGCGATGCAATTTGACTTCTTAATTTGAGATTTTGATCAGTAAATGAGTGATGCTTCTTGCAGTCAGATTGTGGCCAGACACAACTCACATGACATCACACACAACAGAGATCTGATAGAAGAAGTTTGAGCCAGGCCACCTCAGAATGTGGATCTTGATAATGACTCTCAATAGGACAAATACTGCGGGGAGACACAAAATAAACAAAGTGCAGACAAGCATGAAAAACATGCAAATAAATTAAGAGACCCTGATGGAGCCACAGAGTGCAAAAACATCTGTGTGGAGCTGTTCAAAAATCACAACCAGGGAGTTTGACAACATTTCTTCATTTATGTAATGGATCTTAATGCAGCCAAGATTGGACCTGAGAGTGTGAACATCTGACAAGATAATGTGACCTGGCGTAATTGGATGCGGCAGGTGGCCTTTATAAAGCAGGTGTGACCACAGCTCCATTGCAGAGGGAAGATGGGAAGAAGAGAGAATGAGATAGGGAGGAGAGGATAATCACCCAGAGGGGAAAAAAAAGAGGAGAGAGCTCTTGTGTGATAAATTGCACATGCTAGGTTAGACTAACACAGCCTCAGCAATATTCTGCCAGATTACAAAAACAGTGATATCATGCTTTTGCCTTTTTGATGTAGTTCTCCCTGTAAACACACACATTAGACATTTAAGAAAGCACTGATCAGGATTAAGTCTGATCTGTTTTGTCTTTGTCTGAGGCTCTTAACAAATTCTGGTCCAAGATACACTACACCAATCATGATAAAGACATGTTATGTCATTTGTATGCAACCATATCTGGTCAAAGTGATTTATCTCCTTGAATAAGTGCTATCACTAATATCTTGCTGGCTTGGGCCCCGTTTCCCTCGAGTGTCTTAATGTGCTTTCTGGGGTTCATCAGATTTCAGAGCTAACCTAAAGGACGCCCGCCTTCCGCTCCATGAGAATATGAGAATATACAAGTGGAGGGGACGCTGCCACTGTAGTGTATCACTGCATGTGTGTGAAAAGCTCGACCTGCAACATGAAGTTTAAAGAATAAGTCACTGTGTGTTTGTTTTGGCCATGCACGCATATCACTTTACAGACCCAATCAAAGTATGGGCTAAAAAGAAAAGGAAAATAAAATAGCTTTTTATTGGACTAGGCTCCCAGACACTGCCAAGGGAATAGCAGCCTTTGTGCAGCTTTTTGTTCTTGCATCCTTTGGTGTCTGCAAAAAACTAATGCCTATGCATATCCCACACTGCAGTTTCATTCAAGCACCCAACCCTGTCCCCTGCTAGACGTGACAAAGCTGTTCATGTACCCTGTGAACCAACAACAACTGCAAGACATGTGTGTTGTGGTGCAAAATCTAAACCAAATTTTGGCCAAAACTTCCAAGATCCTAGAGAGAGAGACACACAAAGGAATGCTGCTGTCAAGCTCAGCAAGCGGGTCATTCGAGGACACGAGCAGGCATGTGTGTTCCTGAGTGTGTGAGAGAAAAGGAGTGTTGGGATGTGTGGTGACTACCTTAATGGATTGAAAACACACACAGAGCTCAACAGCCAATAAAACAATACAAACAACAACAAAAAAACTCATATAAAGCAGATGCATTCACACACAACAAACGTGCACGCTCACAGACAGCTAATGAGGATTTGACCCAATGAGCGAACTGGATGATTGAAATCTTTATCAGACTGTAAAAGTTAGAAATGAGCAGTGGAAAGCACACGGTTTCACACGGTGGGTGGCATGTTACTCTTTCACCCCAAATTTTGACATATTACGGAGAGGGGGTGATTATTGTCTTAGTTTGAAGCTCATGGCTGAAGCTCCAGCAATTCCTTAGAAATTAATGTTAGTGTAATTACATTAAATACTGCATTTTTGCAAAGTAAGGCATTACTTTACTGAGTGAACAAATAGGTTGTTACTTGCATTACACTCCTAAGCCTCTTAAGTCTCTTCATTGGCATAATATTGACGGAAAAATCTCCTTCGTCTTTTTCAGACTTCAGTTAATGCCAGAAATTTCTGAATTATGAGTAGAGTCATCAAACTGAGCCAACAAAGTGGCAAATATATCTCTAAAAGTCTGAATTTAAGACTGTAGATCTATTTTTGCCTATTTTCACTACAAACCTTGGAAGAATGCAGTGATGTGGTCTTCCTGGGTTTTCAAACTCAAGTTGCTGCATTGGTTGAGGCCTGTCGTTTAAGGTACCGGTGAGATGATGAAATATGGCTCTTTTGAGTAATAGTTCCATGAGTTTTGAATCTAATCAGATGCCATGGTTTATAATACTACAAGGAAGAATTTTACAACTCTGGAAAGGTATCAGAGTGACAGTCACTTCATGCTCTGTTTGGACATCACAGGGAAAACAGCTGAACGACTAATAATAACAATTAAATAATAACGATAATTATCTCAATAGAATTTTCCTCGATAGGGATATAATATGTACAGTAATCCTCCATATAATTAAACAACCCATACACCAATAGAGAGGGGGCAGTAATGCAGCATCAATGCCAGTTACCATTCATCATTAACCAGAACAAGTAGATAGAGCAGCAGCTGTGGAAGAGGAAGAAGACGGCAAGACCGAGGGACCGAATGACCGGCCACCTTTCGCCGACCACTAATGCGTATGGCAACGTTTTAAGATTACAACAACATTAAATGCACATAAAGTTATTTTTAGTAGGAGTGGTTGACCGCAGATAATGTCTCCTACAGTAGTTGTGTATTTTACTCATCTAATGCTAATGGTATATTAGCAGGTTAACGTGACTGACTAACCAGATATAATGATATGACTTAACACGACTAAAGGTAACATGGATAAAATTTTCATACATTAACACATCTGTAAACATGATTTCTGTCTCAGTCAAGTCAAACAGACTTTATTTCTACTTCATGATGTCATCAAAGTCTGTCTCTTGTTATTGTTTTGTTTAAGACAGCAGAAATTATAAACTGGGGGTGAAAAACTTGTACAGAAGTCGAAGTTTTTGTTTTGTCTATTTAGTCTGTTTCCATTGTCACTGAAACACATACAAAATGTTTTAAACCATCTGTACAGAATTAGTCGAGCTGCTGACCAGAGTTAACATTTCTTCATCTGTTTATTATTTCTTTTATTAACATTAATTTGATTATAATTGTTTTGAAACTACCACAGATTTGTGAAATGATCTGCTGTTTGTCATGTTCTGACAACAAATAATAGTTTAAACCACAATTAACCATATGATTTCTTTAACTTTCACATAGAGAAAAAAAAATCAGCCTTTTTAACTTTAATGATTTGACTTTTTTGATAGATAATTAACAATAGACCAATATGAAATTTTTATTTTGTTTCTTTTTTTAGCCATATCGCTAAGCCTTAGAACAACTATGTTCTTGTTAGAGGGGGGCCGAAGACACAGAGCACAGTGGTGGGGTTTACACAGTGCTTTTGTCTGTTTGAAATCAGCCTTAACCCTAAAACATTTAGTAACACAATTTATGCAAGTACCACGACTGTATTTGGGCATAGTGAAAAAGTAATGTAATGACTAGTGTAGCTTCTTTTCTGAGGGGGTCATGTGGAATTCATTGACTTAAAAAAAATGATGTGTAATTTTCTTGTAATGACCCCAACAGTGAATATATGTAGCCTTTATTGAAACTTTAGACAAAAGACACCTGTCCTAACAAAGTAACACAAAACAGTTTAACCACCAGATGGGCAGCATGAGAATCAACTTCCTTTCCTAAAGCCGTGCTTCTAGACAAACATGATGAAATCATGAATGTGAAATTATGTTAGTCTGCAGGCGTCCTTATGTGGCCTGCAATCGTCATACACGGGCTGGCTCTGCTTTGATCGAGGCTCACTTGGATCTCAGAGGAAAGAAAAGAGAAACAGGAAGGGCCCTCAGTTCAAAACATCCAAGACAGAGATGGGTGGGTGGGGGGGAACAAAGACATCTACACCAAGATGACACAGTGCGTGTGTGTGTGTGTTTGTGTGTGTGTGTGTGTGTGTGTGCTGCTAGTGCTGTGTGGGTGTATGTTTCTAGTTAGTATACCATTATTACATCCAACTGTACAATGTTTCCGAATGCCAAAAAAAAGATATCTGTGGATTTAACTATTATGGTTTTATTATACATGTTAGGCCGCTGCGGCTCAGGATGTAGAGCGGGTCGCCCACTAATCAGAAGATTGGTTCGATTGGCTTCTCCAGTTCACATGTCGAGGTATCCTTGGGTAAGATACTGGACCGGTTCGGCTTGTGGCCTTCATTGGGGTCAAGGGTTCATCTGGGTTCATCATGATCCTGATGAAGGCCACAAGCCGAATCACACCGGTCTTATGAAGTTGTTCTTTAAACTACAAGTGTTGCTGGAGCTCTTTGACCTCTTCAAGGCCTTCTTTATTCTCAATGAACTTTGGAAGTTGGTGAAGTTGTGCCAGAAACCTCCAAGTGATTGGCTCAAGCCGTGTCACAAAGCTGCTGACTGTTAATGGTCTTCTTCATGACCTCTAATGTAGGCCCACAGTTCAGTTAGGGTCATGTTATCAGAGGCTGCGCCCTCTGCTGTTCATTCCAGTTAGCAGGAAAAAGCTTTTTCCACATGGAGACAGAACCTGTGTTCCTAAATGTCTGTGTTTAACAAAATAAAAAAAAGTTAAACACCAAAGTAAATTTTATGGAACATTATTTTTCTTTACCAAATATTATAGTGGAACAGCTTTCTCAAGCAGTTTGTGATGCATTTTCATCATTTAGATAGATAGATATTATTTTGAATGTCTTTGGCAAAATTCAAATCTATAATTTTAATCTAGATTAATCTAGATTAACTACAGGATTGCAGTGAGATTAATCTAGATTAAAAAAATTAATCTATGCCCAGCACTAGTGTGAATGCATGTGATCGGTCACCTGTGTAGCCGGGTGGCACCTGGTATGGTAGCCTTGGTCACCAGTGTGTGAGTGTGTGAATGGGTGAATGTGACATGAAGTGTAAAAGTGCTTCAAGTGGTTGAAAGAGAGGAGCTATACAAATGCAAGTCAATTTCCCTTGAATTATTACAGTATAAGAAGTGCTGACAAGATCATGTTGAAAATGTGCTGAACTGTTTCAAGCTTCTGTATTTCGAATAAAGACGAAGACTGGATGACAACTGGGTGTTGTATCTTTTTAGGTGATAGCTCCCCAGTGTACATGGGAAAAGCTTTAACTGACCAAATGAGCAAAATTAGGGAGGGTCCAATGTCAGAATGAACAGATTTTCAGGTAAAGGTTATCTTTAGCGTTTCAGATCTCTAGTAGCACAATGAGTCTGTTTTTATATATTTGGGTCCCTGTTTTGTTAATCTTGTGTGTAGGTGCTGGAGGAAAAACGTGCACACCCTCACATACACGAGTGATGCACATTCCTGCCAATCGTTTCACGATATCCCCCAGATCTACAGGTGGTAGTAACACTGCAATGCTGCAAAGTACCAGAAAAGGGATGGCTTCTAGGTTGTAAACATAGATGTAAACAATGCTAGATTTTAAACACAATAATCTGCTTTGTAAATGTTTTATGAGGAGAAAATGCATTCAAAACATTAGTTAGAGGTCAAGGATACACACAATGCATTTTGAAGAGTACCACTGAATGTACACATAACTTTTGTTTCAAAAAACTCCACAGGACGCCCCTTTATATACCCAATACTACCAAATGTAAGTTAGAATTTCTGCCTTTCTAAACTGAACATTGATGTAATACAAGTATTAGAAAACCCTTTTCTCTATTAACTTTTGGCTTCTATTGCATTCTATTTTACCTTCTATCTTCCACTTTCAATGTAGACTAAATAAAAGAGGATAGGTGTAATATTTGTTAGCTGGATGAATATGGCCGTCATGAATGCTGCATTTAACAAACTTGTAAAAATATTCAGCAAAATATTCCTAACACACCCACATCAGGGTCGCCACACTTACAGCGGCAGCTCAATAAAAGGTATCACTGTGACATCGCTGTACACAGAAGTCACCATGGTTCACTACCTTCAGTGACAAACATTCAGCATCTGCTGGGTGCGGTCACATGGAAAAACAAACATTGAAAACACGGCTGAAATGATAAGGAGCCGCTGTGCAATCACTGCAGCAAAAGAAGTAGGACATATGTTTGTCATAACCACCACTTAAGGTTGCAATGCATGAAGAGAGACAGAGATACAGCATCACTAGTGTTTAGAGAGATAATTCAAATCCTGATACTGAAACTGGAGTGACTGTCATTGTGTGTCCAATATGTTAAATTTCTGAGAACAGGCATAATGTCATTGACGGAGAATTTTGGAAGGAACATGGTAATGCATAATCAGAGGAACAAAGTGCCTGCTCAAGCGGCCCTGTGGGTTTAGGGCTATCAGACACATGAATCACTTGTGAAAGATGGGATGAAGACTATTGTATAATGCTGACCACAAAACCACACATATCCACCATTACTGTAATCCAGCTTTTGTTTTTGAAGGATTAATACTTTACATAAAAGAAGCAGTGATGCAAACATATGGTTCATCATCTACAGCATGCGTTGATTAGTGTTAGTTTGTTCTTACCTGTCCATCCTGACCAACATGTACCTGGTGGATCTGAAGATTTCCCTGAGATAGAGAAGAAAAATGTCATGTCAAAAGCCTGATGCCATATTCTATACACACTATTATTTTGCTGTTTCAACCAGCAAACATAATGCCAAAAAAACTATTCATCTTGCTCATTTCTTTGCACTCCTATTCGCATTAAAGGTGTACTATGCAGGATTGTTGGTTACTGTTTGTTATGACGCTCGCCAGTAAAAGTAAAAGTTAAAACCAACCCCAGATCCTCTCTAGTGTGGCATTTTGTCTCACTATATATTTTTTTGTTTGTTTTGTTTTTTTGGTGTTTGTCTCCTAGATGTCTAATGCACCTGACTGCTACCTTTTTTATAAAGCCTCGACCTCACCTGAGCACTGTGGGGACACTACCATAAACGTCCTGAAAACTGAAAATAAGAAAATACAAGCAGGAGGCAGAGTTTCTGCAGAAAAATATACTGACATACACTTCTGTGGGTCAGAAGATGACTGAGAGGGATTACTTCTGTATGAGCCTATACATTGTTTTTTTGGAAAATCCTGCACAGTTTATCTTTTAGAAAATATTGTTAATATCTTTAAAATATGCATTCAGTCACACAGTGATTTAAGCCATTAAATAGAGCCAAACTTGAACTCTCTTGATCAATGTGGTAACTGACAGCATGATGGTGTCAATATCTGAGAAGAATCAGAGCTGTTTTTACAGGATGGTGAGCAGTCAGGATTTGGCAGAGGAATTTTTTTTCATACACAATGACATAAGAGTGAGAGGTGGAGGCTTTGTCCTTGTATATCAGTCATTGATTGTGTCATTTCTGGCTACATCAAGGCTCTTGTAAACAAAAACAGAAACCCATTCGCAAAGGCACAAACCCATTGCAGGCTCAGAGGGATGCAATGACCATCGTTAAGTCTCTGAACACCCACAGTGAAGTTTACAAGACCACATAAGAGAGGACATCATATAAGCCATATTTACTCAACCCCAACTTTCAGTTGTTTTCTCCTGCTAATTGTATTTCATGTATATATCAAATGCTGTCTGAGCTGCCATATGGCCAGAGAGCGGTGTAATCTCTCAAACAGCTCATTTCCTTTTCAAGCACGCTAAAACCAATGTCTTTGATGAGAGGGCCCCATTCCTAATGAAAACATATTCCATGAGTGGCAGTTGGGAGAAGTGGGATTTTGTTGCTAAGCTTTGAACTCCAAAAAACAAACAATATCATGGAATAGGAAGGAGAGGGGAGAAAAAAAATCTGGGCTCAGCCACAAAGAGCAGGAAAGGCTTTAGAGCTTTTCTGCCTCCAATTCACTCTGTCTCTCTCACTCAATCCTGCATTTCTTCCTCTGAGTGTCCTTTAGCACAACTGAACAGGAAATGAGAAAAACACTTGTTCAAGGTGTCAATTGCTTTTGCATAAATGTCAAGCTGTCATGCATGCGTGGCAAGTATCATCTACAGTATGTGATTAGATGTGTATGTGTGTACATAGACTGGCGCCTTGCAATAAATCTCTCTTCCACATCCTCGCAAAAAATCACCAACAATGATGCTGATGTGGAAATTCCTCTTCAGCAATCTGTGTGGTTTGGAGTTAAATTTTGATTTCAACTGGCAGGCGACCGCTGTGTGTGCATGCAGAGTGCATGTCTGGTGGGGGGACATGAGACATCTGGGCATTGTGTGGAAACAAAAGTTATAACTCCATGCAAAAGCAGGCGGATATATAAACATTACAGAACATCTGCTTCTGCTAAAACTCACTAATGACTTAAATGTTGTCAGGTATTACTCGGGTGCATAATTCTTGACTGGGATGGCTATTTGCACGGGCAAACAGCAACATGTGGGGAAACAAGCATATGGTCATAGTGATGTCAGCCAAATAAAAAAAGTGCAATGTGAGTATTTTGTCCTCCTTAACTTAAAGACTTGCCATGTGCTACATTTTAATTTTTTTAGAAACATACAGGGCTCAAAAGATACCAGTGTTTAATGACCTTACATGGCAGATGGAAATAGCAGTTTGCTTGATTCAATGGCTATTCCTTTGATTTCTTTCAGAAGTAGACACGCTTATAGTCTCATAAATGTGAGTTGTGCATAAGGTTTGATCAATCATCTGAAAGTGCATGTGGTTAAAAATTGGAATAATTCTTCTAACACACTTGGCTGCCTCCAGCGTGAAAGGGAGCCTCATCAAAATGAACCTGTGGCTTTATGGAGTAATGCAAAGGACATCAGTTCATCTTATTGACCCAAATACTGTAAAACTTTCTGCACAACTGTAGTTTATTCATGCAAAATTATATATCCACCAGCACCCCTATGTTTATGATTGATTACTGTACAACAAAAAAGCTTCATGAATGATTCAATTAAATGCAAATCTAGCATTTTCACTATTAACTAGCTAAATAAAACAATTACAACAAATACTTGTGCCTGTAAAGTTAATTAGAAATTTCCTTATGTCCGATGGGGATCAAGAGTGCATTTGCTGAGTCTACATGCTCACACAGATATCATGGTTCATTTTAAATAGACAGTCAAATAATGCAAGGCGTCAGCTAGCCTTAAGTGGACCAAATTAGGCTTTAGACACAATATACTGACATTCCCACACTAAAGTAGACAACTTTTTCTTTCCTGCCAGTAATCCACTTCTTTCTCAAGCATGAGTTCACTGTAACAGTTATTTACTGTCTGGAGACAAATTCTCCTGACCGACGACTTCTGCTAAGAAATTTAATATACCGGGAAAAATGACTCAAGTAAAGGAGTGGCTGATTGTTTCTCTTTTTTCTCTCTCATTCTCACACAAACACACACACACACACTTGCCTCACTGTCCTGTGTGATCTGCACCTCCTCTCCTTGTGGCACCTGGGCGATGTGCAGCTGACCCTGTGGAATCTGAGAGACACAGATGAGGGATGAAAGACAGCTGAGTTGGATCAATTACATAAATGTGATCAAGAAATCAAGAAAAGCTAAAGTGTATCTAATGCAATGGATAGGGATCAAAATCCACAGTCCTTGTTTTGTGCTTTTGTATTCAAAGGCTTTTATGCGGCTTTAGTAGTCTGAGTTAAACAAATTAACTGGATGTATTCCAGAAGTGAGACTTTTTGGTCTTATTTGTGTTTCCACTGACAGTGTTTCCCTGTTGAGCTGCAGTGGAAGAATACTAACAAAAAAATATCTTACATTGAAATAACAGGAAGTAAGGGATAGAAAGGGATTTCTTAATAGCCAGTATGAAGCTGAGGAATGATTACAGCAAGCCTTACCCTAACCCTGTATCAATATTCATGTGGGCATATGACTATTACTTTATGACAAATTTGAAAAATGGTGTCCTTTAGGGTTTAATCTAGCTACAGAATGTGATTAAAAATAATTGACAAGCAGACCTTGTGTGATACGTGTAATATGGCAACACATTGTGTTTAGCAATTATAAGGCAATTGACGCAGCGCTGAATCACAGTTTGTAAGTATACTTGATTTCCTCTGCTGTATTAGCAGCACTCATAAATTTCAGGCTCAGCTGCACCCTTTAATACTCTGCAGCGTGTTGGGAGGGTAAAAAGTGCACACTGAGCTCCTGAGAATTATTCTCTCCCACTCTTCCTCAACTTCACTTCCTGCCTGTCCGCCCTCCATCTTTTATGCCTGTTCTTTTCTTTCTCAGGCGAGTCACCTATCATCAGTGCCTCCAGACCCATGCATCATGTAGCAACCTATTAACAGCAGAAATACTCCACACTGTAAATTATAAGGTGGCTTTGTAGCACTGTTATTACATACAGTGGGTGTGCCAATGAGTAGAGGTGGAGCCTCACAGCAGAATAGAAATGATCCAAAATGTTAATGTAGTATAATCAAAATGTGTTTTATAATTACTGACATTTTTTTAGATGGTAACATAGACTTTGCAAACTCACACACTTATACACTTGTAGCACTTAGAAGAAAAACATTTTATTCAATTTCCTCATGCAAAACCCCTCATGACAAACTCACAGCTTGTGTGTATCTGTCACCAGCTGTCTGACTATACAACATGTAAACAAGACTGGGCCAAGCTGCTCTCACTCCATTAATAATTGTAACCTCAATGATAAACCTTGAACTAATACATTTGATCCATCGGATCAACTACAGACAGTGTAACTTCACAAATCTGATATCTTTAAGACCTTCAACAGGCTGTAGTGTTTAATCAAGTGGCCTGTTCCTCGCCTGTTAGACAGAAGCATTTTGTTGGATTTAAGGGCACATGGAAGATAAGATATGAGAATTGCACTCACTTTCTCCTCGTCAGCCCACCCATAACGCTGTAGTGGGCCTGACTGTGACCTTTGACCATCGCAGCTGTAAAGGGTCATCCAACGCCTTCATTGACATAAGCTGCACTATTTTTCTACAGAATGCCGTGTGTGTCATTGTGGTGGGTGGGATGATCTGCCCCCCCTGCACTATGAACCAAGCTTTGGGACCCTCACATGACAGCAGCAGGGAAGAAAATGGAGGCTAAGTGTGTGAAAAATATTTGATAATATTGTGAGAAGGGGATGAGAAAGACTCTTATCTTAAGATCTTTTCAGACAGTGAGCAACTGATGCTCCTTGTGATTCATTTTCAATGAGAAGCAAATCCGACAAGCCAAGTGCAATCTTATGAACCTGTCACAGTCATGCTCATCAAATGCACACACCTGCTTGCCGCCAAAGTTAAACTGTCTTGACTTTTTCTGACACGCAGTGCAAATCAATGTATCAATGTCTCTTGGTCTATACACTTTTTTAAGGAAAATTCTGCATAGTGTATCTTTAAGATAGACTGTCAAAAAATGCAGTTGTACGAGCAGGAAGACAGTTATGCAAAGAAGACATTTTATGGTTATCATACATATAGGGCCTAGCGTTAACAAAGGGAGCACTTGCCTGTCTGTCTGTTCACATGAGGAGTGCAGTGAGACCCCCCCCAGATTCAAGTAGGCACATGATACTGCTAACCATCTTTGCTGTTTGAGCATATTAATTGTGTACTTTTCCCATTAGTAATAATGTTTCTGTGTAGATTCAGGAAAGACTGAGTGATAAAATGTGCAACACTCACCACCTGAACTTGTCCATCCTCGCTAATCCGGTGGAACTGGACTTGTTGATTGGCCAGTGTGTAGTGCAAGGTCTGCTGGGTGGCAGTCTCAATGTGAGCCGTTTCTTCTGCCATGCTTCCCTCTGCTAAGGAGGACAAGCAGTCTGGTCATTGGTGTGCTCATGTGTACAGTGGTCAGGAATACAGTGCAAATGAGTCACACATAAGCAGTAAGGATGAGGTCTCTAAGACACATAAACCAACACACATCCACACATCATGCACAAGGCCTTTGTAACCTTTAAAAAAAAAACCTGGCTAGTTCCCAGGCCATCTGCTGGATGATGCTATGTTTATACTTTATCAAACGCCTAAATACACAACAAGGACTCTCCAGCTAGCCTTCCAAACACACTCATGGACTAGCAGCCAAACACAAACTCCGAGCCTCAGTCTAAACAGCCCCGGTCACTGCAGTAGTATGACATCCCTGCATGGACCAGTCGCACCACTCACAACAGTTCTCAACCAGCCCAAAAATATTAAGACGCCATGTCATCAATCAAAGTCAGTAGAGCTCTCAGTGACAGTGGAGTCACACAGGGCCATAAAATAAACAAAGGCACACCGTCTCATGTAAGACATCAAGAAGTGCAGCAAGATAAAGACCACTTGGGTGAAGTAAGGAGTGAAATCATGTGAGGTGATTTCTTGTAGCAGACTTTAACAGTGCTGAGAAAGGCAGCCTTTTTTATTTGAGTATGAAAAAAAGGAATGTGGCTTTGAATGATATAAAACATACAGCTCATATCACATACACCTCAAAAGCTCTGTTTTGTGTTATGTTGCTTTGAAAGGTAAGTCTGCATCCCATCTTTCGTTATTACTGCTACGTACTCTATTATGTAAATAATCCTCAGTAATTTGGTTTGCCAGATGAGGATGCAAGATCCAGGTGGCTTGTGAAAACTACAGTTTTGGTCTGAACTCTTCTTGCTGATTCACTGGTAAATAATGGTTTTAAAAGCAGAAGAACTGCCTCTTTCCGGTCCATTAACACGTAATCTGATTAAGGAAGGAATGATTGTTTGGTGTTTGTGTCTTCACATGTTTGTGCATGCACCCTCCGAACTAGTATTTTTGTTGTACACTCTGGGGTGTGTGTGGCCTGAAAAGGAAGGGCCTGGCAATCCACCCCTGGTGTGTGCTCACAGGATATTTGGGTTTCCCCTGCAGTCTTACTTTTCCCTGGTCAGAGGTGAGAGGTGATGGCTCACAGGGAGAGAAGGACAGCAGGCATTGTGTGCAGATTACAACCATCTGCAGCAATACACACTGTATCTGAGTTTGGGTTTGGGTCTTAAAATAGCTTTCATATAGCGGATGAAATAAAACCTGTATGAGTTCACTGTGTGCGACTGTGTTTGTTGACATTTTTCTGCATGAAAGTACTTAAACAGGCACTAAAAGAGAAAACTTTCAATTCAGGGTAAAGAAAAAAAAATAAATGTGGTCCAAGTTTGTCACGCAGCATAAAAATGGTTTATTAATCACCCAGTTAAATTTGGATGATTAAAAAAATCAGAAAGTATATCAAATGAAATGTAAAAGTCATGCAAAAATAAGCAATATTCTCTGCTCAGAGAAGGAGGGTGTCCGTCTTTAGTGGACACTTGTCTCGTTAGGGGATTTGGTAGGTCACTTGTCATTTATTGACCAACTGAATACTTGCATCAAGTCTTTTTGCACCAGTATAATGGTAATTACAGACAGTGTAATGCTAATGGAAAGCCTCTAGGTGGACTAACCAGTAACATTTTATAGAAGTGACTATTAATTGGTAGCTTTGCATGGTAAACTTTGGTCAAAACCTTTAGACAGCAGTGCTTTCCAGGCATAGACTTTACCTGGGCGGACAGCACAGGTACATTTATAGTCACCAAGGTGTAATTGGCAACCCTTATTATTTTATCTGTCCAAGAGAATGACCCCATTAGTGATCCATCTACTAGTGTACCATCTCCCCTCACTCTACTCCTCTCATACCTGCTCATTCTGTTACTGCAGCTACCGCTAGTTAAAATGATGTTTCCTGAAGCGCCCCCCTACCATAGTTGGTTCAAATTTAGGAAGAGGGGAAAACACACAGTGTTGTGTAAACAGTTATCAACACAACACACACAAAGCCGGCTTGCAGTCACCAGAGATAGTTTCAGCATCTGGTCTATTTTCTCCACAAGCAAATCTGGCAAGTAAACCCCCTGCTGGTCTATTATGAATCACATGAAAGAAATATATCAGTGATGTAAATATGATATATGATAAGAAATGCATCACATGTTCTATTTTTTCTGCCCCTCCCTGCTGTTCTCCTAAAGTTTTGATACCCTGTTTTCACCCCCCATATAATGAAATGTATCTCATATATTTATTAGAAATATCCTAGCACCGCTGCTGTTTGTGATTGTGTTTTTAAATTATGTATCCTCCTTTATGCCACATATTTATCCTTGTGTCTAAAGGGAGAGCAAGTGAGATGAACACACACAAAAACACCCAAGCAGACAGAGACAGAGAGATAATAAAGATAAGCTCTATGAGAAAAGTGCATAATGATGCAATACGTATGAAATTAATAGAAATACTCAAAAAAATCAAGATACTGTGTAAAAGGTCACATGTTTTTGTTATTTGTCAGATGTAGTAGACCTTTCTTGTGCTGGTAGGCAATGCCGGCCCTTTCCGCCTGCTACCACCACATTTATATTTCAGACATGCAAGAAACACTGAGAAAGCTTTCACTCTCAAGATGATGAAGAGGCCGCCTTCGCTGAGAACCTCCTCCAAGTTTGCAGAGAGAAAACAATTTTCCCGATTCCACTTAAATTGGTTGAGCATCAGTTCAAAGCTAAAAAAAACAGATTTTTAAAAAAAAGTTAATTAGTTCCATAACCAGGAACCAACTAATGTAACATGCCGTTTCACTGATAACAGTCCAAAGTGAAAACCAGTGGTGGTGTTGCTGGCCTGTAAGAAAAAAAATGCAGATGTCTCTTTTTTGGGGGGGTCAGTTGGTTCTCACAACTGTGCACCTTGTTTGATTAGGAAACAACCACAGAATCATAGCAACGCTATCAGCCGATAAAGACACATGAGAGTGGAGCCAGGTAGATATTAGTTTTCTCACGCAACAAAGATAAATGTTAATGTGCTCACTCCCAAAGCATTTCACAAGAAAGTTGTCAGAAGGTTCTGCATTATTAGGATTTCTTAAACCCAAAGATTCACAAGCTGAAAAGGTTGATTTGAATGTGATGTCTGAACGTGATCTCATGTTTGACTTGCTGGATTTTAGTCCAATCATATAAATGATTCTGTGTCATATTAGTTTAGTGTAGTTTTCTGGAGACCAAATGCAAATGTTCTGAAAAGAAGATATTTGAAACTGGAAGGTCATCTTAGATTTGAGAACTATAACATTATTTTCTTTATGGATTTAACATTATCTTTTTCTCTTTCTCTCTGACATTGTTGCTGTTTCTTTTGTTGTGTCACACTATTTTTCCATCACATAGTATGCATATTAATGCAGCAAAGTGAACAAATATTTAACTCCAGTCCTCACTGTTTAGGGGTACGTGGGATGTAAATACTAAGTTGTTATTATGTAATTTTCTTGAGTTATTGAGTTCAGCAGTGTCTGTACATATAAACTACACACACACACACACACACAAACAAGACAACATCCTACAAAGCATGTGCCATGGTACTGATGCACAAAAGTTATATAAATGTATGCTCTCCAGCCCCCTCATAATAATGTGTACTTTACCTGGGGCTGTGCTACGAGGTGTGCGTTTGGAGAAGCTCTTGACAGCCAGACTCTGACCACGCTGCTTACGTCTCCAGGCGGTGCGACACTTTGAATCGATGCTCTGCTTAATGCGATACCAGTCTGACTCAGTGATGCCAAATTTGTGGAACAAGTGGCCTGTGGGAACACAGAGAGGTCAAAGGTCATCACATTACTGTATAAATGATCAATCAAATATTTGACGGCTTGATTGCTGATAGTGAATCGTGTCTCAAAACTGATCAGTCTCTGGGCTATTTTATTTTCAGTTTCAAAATGTCCTTTTGCCACAGGAATTCCCTCCATTTATTTGCCTCCTCCCTTCTGTTTCAGTAGGGTAGGAAAATAAATAGCCTACTCTGAGCATTAGTGGAGAAAACTAGCAAGTAGTCACTTACATAAACTTGAGGGTAACATCATCAGCAATTCAAGTCATAGCAGCCAGGATATCTGCTGCAAATCGGCTGGGTGTAAGTAATAAGCTGCAGGACAAAGTGTTTGTAACAGGGCCACTTCACCTGCACTTAAAATACATATATTAAAACTGAAGTAATAAATGTCCTGATTTTGTTTACTTCTGCTCCGCTTACATGTTGACAAGCAGTGGTAACACAGGTCTGTGACTGTCCCTCATCCCTCCCTCCATGGAGACATGAGCAGGTGAGACTGGATGCAGCTGAATTTAGTGGCTGTCTACCTCAATGTTTTGAACTGTTTAAAAGGAGGTGAGCTGCTTGACAGCTCATTTCTACATAAATTAACAACGAAGCCACAGCCTGAGGGCAGAAAATGAGACAGAGGAGAGCTGAGGGGCATCTGCGGATAGTGGGATAGTGGTGTATGGCAGCCCTTTCACACCTGATGGGTCCTGTACAGGCAGGCAGGGCACTTGTTTCTTCATTCCTTTTCCTTTTTTTTTTATGCAGGCAGCATGAGTCACCCAAAAGTCACCTGGCCCTGCTCCAGCTTTTGCATACCTCTATGTCAGGCCAAATCTGCATGTAACTACACACACTCACACTGCTAAGAGGAAATACAGGTAACTAAGTAGACAAGCACTTATGTATGCCATGGGGGGTATTAACTAAAAGCTCCTGCAGGGGGCACAAGGTGAACTCTGAAGTAAAGGCTCAAGCTAACAAAGCCCCTTTTTAAACTGCAATATGACCCATATAAATATAATATATAGGCACAGGACCCTCATAAATATCTGTCTGTCTACCCTCATAGCCATTACTCTGCTTCATCAGGAATCAAAGAGTTCTCTGAATTGAGGGTGAACTTTCTAGCAGACATGTGCTTGTCATTTACAGTCTGGTATGTTTTAAAATGTGTTGCACATTAATGCGTGTGTGCAATGATGAATGCATGTTGTTGTAACTTGCCTTGGGAATACAGACTGCAGTCTATTTCTGTGTTCAATTCAGTGCCACTTTGTAATGGAACGAAGATGAAATGTGGGAAGGTCTCAGAGAGTTCATATATTGCTGTAAGGGGGCACGGATTAAAGGCCCGGCTGAGTGAGATTTATCTAACTATAAAGCCAGGAATCTCTGTCTGTAAGTGTGTGTGTGTGTGTGTGTGTGTGTGTGTGTGTGTGTGTTTGTGTGTGACATATATCTCAAGAACCGTTCGTACAATCTACTTCACACTTGGCGGGTGTATCGCTGGGGACCCAGTGACATGCAGAGTCAAAGTTGGTGCACTTTGAGCACGGGATACATTCAAAAAGAGTTGATTAAACAGAGTAGAGCATGGGCAAAATACTTCTGCTATTTAAAATCATGCTCTACTTAATAACCACCGTGGTTATGTCAAAGCAAGCAACTAATACCCCGATTGAAAATTATCGCATCTTCTAAGTTTATTTCACTGATGTTTCTGATCACAAGTAGCAGCAATCGTGTGTGTATTTGTCGGGGGCACTTTAGCGATTTGGGGCCCCAAGCAATCTCTGTCTTCTCTAACTGGGAATGTTGGGATAGGTATTGGTGGAAGAAGCAAAAATGTTAACTGTTAAGGCATTGTCAGCACAATGTAGTTAAATGTATTCGATATCTGTTTAAGGTGGAGCTTTCAATTCTGATATAATGCTGGATAGTTTCATGAATAATAATACATCATATTTTAATTGTTATAATTTGTAAATAAAATCTGAATTTCCGATGTAACTACTGACATGTCTCTGACAATTGTCATAGGACTACAATGTTTTTTTTTCCACAGTAGAAATGCACAGTAAATAAGTAATATTCCAGTGAGTTTCATATTATTTTAGGTATCTGAAGGCCTTTTGTGTGTTTTTTTTTTTTGGGGGGGGGGGGGGGCATATAATGAGTTAGGATAGCAACATAATTCAATATTTTTTCATATTTAAACATCACAATAAATCTTTAGCTTTTTGGGGCCCAGGTGTATTGCTCAAGACCTAAAGAAATATAGTGCCACAAAGTGAAGCAGGTGGCATGAAACTGAAACTACTGTCAATACTAGATGGTTGTAATAATATCACAAGATGACTCACAGCGAATGCCATAGATCATGAGGGGGTCCAGCTGTTTCTTGCCATGTATGCCCTGGCCAGAGAGGTTTGACATGGCTTGGACTTCCCGATGAAACAAGTAGTCCAATAGTGTCAGTGCCATCTTCTCTGCTGTGCGGCAGTTTGTGGTGATGTGGAGCATGTCAGCTGGGGACACTGGGCAACGAACACGCATCTCTGGGTTGTTCTCATCTCCCAACCAGGTACCCGCTGGGTAATCATCTAGAGGTAACAGGAGTAGGAACAGTTATTTAAACATGGTTACACTGCTCTCTTTCAGTAAACCTGCAGCCTGTAAATATCACTGAGATTTAAAGCAGTATGTGAATTATACCCTGCTTCCCTTTACTGAAGAAAAGCAAAATATATCCACATTATGACATGTACATGTGTTGAGTCACAGGCTGACAAATACTACACTGGTACAGAGCCACAGAGATACTTCACATAGTACAATAGCACACCCCTGTGGCAACAAATGAGAAGTAGGTGACCTATGGGCAAAACTGTGTTATTATCGAAGATATTAAAAAGCAGAGTATGTGGTTTGGCTGTTTGCTCAAAGCGTATGTTTGCTGTTAAATCTACCACACAAACAAACACACAAACACGGCACGAGACACACTGTTCTGAACACCACATGGTACCATCAAGTTCATGCTGACTAACAGTTATATCATGGTAACCCACAGCTGCATATAAATGAATAATAGTTTGCCTTTGAAGATAACTAAGAACGTCCAAGTTCATTGAAAATAACCAAACCAGCAATCCCAGAAAATACCAACACAGCAACAACAATGTGGCCCTCATTTAGATTTGCACATTTAAAAATGAACTGTTCTCTCTCTGGCTCAACAAGAACCGCTGAGCAAAGCTACTGAAAACATGAATGACCACTCAGAGCCTTAATTGGGACAGTCTGAGACAAAACCACAGGGACATGAACATGACACATCAGCACAGTTTGCTTTCCATTCAATATGGACACCATCTGAAGGGTCACATTAGCCACGTCCAAAAAAAACACCAGCTCCTTCTGTCCATCTGTCCAACAGTCACGGGCAAGACAATGAACCCCAAACCCTGATGGTCAAACCTGGCATGGTAGTTTATTGGCACACACTTAGTGTGTGTGTGTGTGTGTGTGTGTGTGTGTGTGTGTGTGTGTGTGTGTGTGTGTGTGTGTGTGTGTGTTAAGGGTACTGTATAGCATTTTGAATAAAAGTGCTATAGAAATGCAGCTGTTTACCACTCGGACATTTGATGATTGTATTTAATTTGTCTTACTGGAGACACTTAGCCAAAAGTTAAAAAAAAAAAAAAAAAAAAGTTTTTAAACCAGTAAAAGTATACTATTTCTTGCTTCTGGTCAACCTATGTTAGTACTTATCTGGATTTGTCACAGTGACAGGCTTTCAAATAAATGCAGAAAATGCTGACGAATGAATGTATGCGAAGAACAAAATCTTAAAAATCAGGGACATGGTTCTTAAAAATATAACATGGTCCTAAACATTGTCAGTATAGCCAGTGTGTTCACGTCTATACACTGACTCCAAGGTAACAATAGCAATAATGAATAAATGTGTGTTTCTGTGTCTAAATCAGCAGTGGGATGTCATACCTTCTGAATTGAGCGTAATTAATGTGACATTTGGGCCATTTTGTGCATTGCTGGATTGGCCGCTGTTAGAGACAGTGTCACTGGCCTCTGAGCCACTCTCTTGTTCTTCCTGACTCTCCTCGGGGCCTGGCACCTTTACCAGGATTGTGTTCTGACGCTTCCTGGTCACCGTGCTGGAAAGAAAAAGCAAAATTTGTAACCAGTTGAGCTAAAATACTGAGAGCATCTTGCATCTAGCATCTTGTATGAGGAATTTAGAATTGAGTCTTAACAGTCCTTAACTGCCTCGTCTGCCTCAAGTGTTGGGGAACATTTGTAAATTTCTGACCTCAGTTCACACTAGACATTTAGTGTGTCGATGTGATTAACTCACTTGCTAAGCAGATTCTCCAGAGGGGTGTCTTCTTGGCTAGATGTGCCCTTCGGGTGTTCACTGCTCACAATCACATTTGTTTGTGGAACAACACTGAAGGAGAAGATCAAAACGCATTTGTCAACCGGCACAGGTGTGCATGCTTTGCACAGTTTTAAGTAAGTATACGTAACGTGGTTCTGGTAGCTCCTGTAATCACAATACAGCTTTGTAAAATAACAAAAAGCACAATTTAGATTACACTTACTATGGCTTCAGAATTTTAACTGATCTCCAGTGACTGTGCTCCAAGCCTACATGGAGACAATATGCTAGTAGAAAAACACTTGTATCTTACCAGCGCACTTTGTTCCATGTTTGAGTGGCCCCCTGAGGAGACCCTGCAACCATAGGAACCTGGATGGGACTCTTTGCACAAGGTACCATGCTGTCCAGTTTGCGTCCAAGGGCTTTGCATGTAGCATCCAGAGCCTGTAACTTTGATTCAATTCCCTCAAGTCGATTGCTGATTGATGCAGTGAATGAGACCAAAAGGTTCTGGAAACCCAAGAGTAAGATGTGGTATTTGTAATTTAATAAACAAATCCTATTCTCATATTTTCAAATATAGATAAATATAGGAGCTTTGGACAGTGTCCATTATAGAGAGCTGGTACCTTAATAAAAGATATGTCTTGGTTGTTGTTGTTGTTGTTATTCTCCTGGCTGTTACTTAATTTCCTCTTTTTCTTTTGTGGCCTTTCTTCATCATCTTCATGATTGTCCAGCATCTCTGGCATGAATCAAATATAAAGACAACTTCAAAACAGCACATGGCAGCCTTTTGTTGGATTTCACTATAGGATGGACAGATTGGACAGATTGAAGCTGTGCACCTGCTCCAATCCGACGCAACAGTACTGAGAATCTGATGATACCATGTCCCGACCCCACACAGTGTTTAATATGCAGAGTAATAAATAATACAGTCCTACAGCACACACTTGCCCTGAAGTAATCTTGCATTAAAACTTCAATTACATTAGAATTCATGTAATTGCTATTTACTAAATATCTATGTTTGATAATGCTGCACTTGCCTAATATGGAACCAAACTATATCTGGTACAAAGGTCAGATAATGTAAATATCCAGCAATTCACTTTACACTGACAACATGTAAAACAACAAGTTTTCATATTGTTTCACAAGAATCTTACCTGTTCGATCTTCCTGGTTGAACTCCTCCACTGTTATCTGCACAATTTCACCCAACTCTTGTTCCGACATTGTTCACAACTGAAATAAGAAAGGAAAACTTGTTCAACTTAGCAAGACAGATAAATAACTTTCTAATAACATCCTACTGTAAGGCTGAGTCTGTTGCTGCCTCTGCATTACTGGCGACGATGCTCTTAAATTTGACTAGTTTGTCAAACAATTACAACATGCTATGTGTAATACTAAATACTGTTTAGCCTCTTTGTTGTGTATTATGCTTTAGTCTTGCTGCTTGATTTTTGGTTGCATCATGTGCTTTATTTGCCCTTGCTTTAGATGTTCTGTTTTTGCTATATGCATGCCTTTTCAATTTTCCAGTTAACACTTTATTATTTGCCCTTTGTAATGTTTAATCTAGTCTGTAGTTGTTTAGTTTTGATGACCATTTGATCTACACAAAACTGCTTTTCTGTCCCCTACTGATATCCTGTTTGTCTACACTTTGAAATGATATCTATCCATGATTAGACCATATTGGTTAAAGACGTGTTATGTAATTAAAATTGCTCTTTAGTTATGATCATGCAATTACTATTCATGAGTCAGCATAACTGTACTGATTTGTACAGATAGATACAAACACAAAAATGTGCAATTATTCATTTCTATGCATCACTCTACCAATTAAAGTTCAAAAGTGTAGTCATTTCTATGTATTTAAGGCTACTTTTTGAGATTTTTTCAGCTTTCATCCAAGTACATTTGCATCTTATGACATAAAAGCATGAGAGTTACGCCAGTATAGGTTTCTACCACACCCTTACATGTACTTTTAATATGTTTTATCCTCATTGTTGCTTTCTATTATGTGAAACAAATAAACAAACAAACAAGAGTGAAACTTGAATTTCAGAGCTTCTAAAGATGGAGCATGCAACACTTGTAGGCCACTGTAAAAATAAGATAAACACCCAGCTTTACTAAGGTCTGTATCTTAAATAAGGAGACTACTATAACTGATGCATGGCAGGGCAGACACCATATGGAATAATGCACTCACAATGGCAAAGCCCTTTACTTTACAGTGTATGGGAAAATGTAAGGATGCATCGTGAACTTCATCAATCACTTAAATTCTGAATCAAACAGGAATGCATCCATCGTGTATTTGTACAGCATGCACAGGGACATGTCTTCTGCAGAGAGAGAGACAGAGACAGGCACACAAACAAGCGGAGTGACAGTATCAATCACTTAAACTCCGACTCAATCAGGAATGCATTAACTCTCCTGCAGAGAGTCCGGGAATAGTGACAGACACAAGTAACAGTAACTGGGTGGGGGTGTGTGTGTGTGTGTGTGTGTGTGAGAGAGAGAGAGAGAGAGAGAGAGAGGGGTATCTGGATGCATTATGTGCCTGTCACTCCCTGGGTTTATTCCCATTTACATGCATGGGAAAAGCAGAAATACTCAAGTGCAGTTTTGAAATGTTATAGAAAATGCTGCCATTATCAGTGACACCTCATTTAAAAATGAATAGCATTAGCATTTTTATTAAGCGATATTAGCTTGAATTAGCTCTGGTAGTAGCAAGAGTATTTTTTTTTGCTATTTTGGCAAGGCCCTGACACTCTAGATATTACGTTGTAACCCATCTATTTAAATATCATCTACACTGGTAAAGTCTTGCTAGCCTGACCAACTACGTTAATATGGCTACATGAACGCTGGCTAACTGACGTAGCGGCTAACATTAGCTACCTGGGCGGGGGTCTGTTCACGATGTGAATTGGGGGTATAACAAAACAAAACAAACCGTAAAGTTGACGTGTTTCCGACTATGTGTTCCTTTAATTTCATTAAGTATATCATAGCTGATGTTTTTGCTGCTGCATTTCGGCAAAACGTTCAATGTTGCATGGACGCTAGCTAGCAGGCTAGCCTTGGCAAAAACACATATAAGCTAATGTTAGCTAGGTTAGCACTGCTACAAAATCGGATTTGCGTGCTAACGTTAAAGACGAAGCGCTGCAAATGAGTCAGTGTCTAAGCTAGCGCGGTGGTTAGCATGCTAGTTAGGCCTAAAGGCCGCCTAAATATATTGCAAGAATCGTGAACTGTTGGTAGATTTAACAATAAAATATGATTTTGAGACACCTTCTTTTCCCCACTGCTGGCACACAACACATGTACCGTGTAAGATTGGGTTATATTACCGTGTGAATGATGAATTCTCGTGTTGTTTGTAGAGATTCCGATAACGGCGTCGTTCCTCGCGAGAGATGAGCCCTCGCCTTGTTCCTCACATGCAGAGCTCTTGAGTTATTCCGGGGAACCAAAGCTTGAAAGCAGTCTGCAGCCGCTAGACACCACAGTACAAGAAACATGCACATGTATCAAAAGATGTAACAGTGATTCATTTAAAAAAAAAAGTGCTTAACTTGTTATGTCTATATCTATAAAACTACATTGAGAGAATTTACTAAAAAGAGTGATATTCCTCGATTATGGACACACGCTTAGCCATAAAAACTGATTACTGTTTCCCAGCACCCCTGTGAGTCAGATATGCTTTTTTTCTGCCAAAAATAGTAACAGAGGAAACCTAATTTATTTCAGAGAGATGTTTTGTATGTGGTTACCCATTGGAACAGCTTTACAGAGGACTTTAACTGAAAAAAAGGAATTTAACCTCCAAGTATTTGTTGACTAATAAAAGAAGGGAAGTGTTCTTAAAATTATACACAGATATTACCCTGTTAAATATAATCTCGTGAGGCTGAAAATGGTTTTATTAAGCTAAGCCATGAAAAATCAATTTGAATCTGAACCTTTTAGACAGAAGGCAGAAACCATGGCATAACCCTCTCACAAGTGTATTATAATAATATCTTTATTTTACTCTCTAATCTTTGGCAAACTGTCTTTGTATTTGTGTCATGTGTGGTGTGTTTATTACTTTTTGTTTTATATTTTTTATTATTAATATTGTGTAAAATGTAAATTCAAAAACAAGAAAAAAGGATATCAATATAAATTGTTCATCCTGTGCCTATCCCCCAAAAACACTTTCTTGCCTATTTTGGCACTAAGAGAGTGTTTTGCTTGGTTTCAATAAATGCACTGGCAGTGAAATCAAAGATTATATTATTATCCTAATAATTGTTTTTGGCAAAATATCTTATCTACAAATCTAAACACAATAACTCTAAACTCTCACTTATTGCACTTGAAAATGAAACCAAACAATACATCTTCTCCTCAAGAAAACAAGTAGGCTATCAAGACAATGAATTTGTGCACCATTTTAATGTATTTGTGTGAATGAATATGGTTCTTTGGCTTTGTATGTATAGGCCTACTGTCCCCTGGCATTTCTATTTCTGTTTTTTGTTTGATTGTTTCGTTGTAATTGATTTATATCACTTCAATATGTTTTGTACACAGACCTTTAATAAAGCTATTTGAAACTGAAAAAAAATCACATTAATTCAATAACCTAAAATGCCTTTGATGTAAATCATCATGGTGATCTTAATTTCTGAAGGGGTTGCTAACTAAGGTTATATTTATAATGTATCACAACTAAAGAAAAAAATGTGTACTGAAAGTAGTAAGTTTATTGTTATGGGTTACTTAAAAGTAATTCTATACGGATGTCCCAGAATTGTCCGTTTAATATCTTAGTTTTTTAACATTTTTTAGGATCACTTGCTTTGTGCATGTCCGCTAGGAGATCGACAGCACCGTCGGTGTGACAAAACAAAGCAGCCTCGACCACACTGGGAAGGACATTTCACTCTATCACAAGTAGAGAGACAGCATCTGACTGGTCAAATGTTGGTAGAAGTTTTGATAGTAATACGCAACGCGATTGGCCGACTGACATGTGACAGTAGCTGGCTTTATATCTGAGAAAGATGGTCATAAATATAAGTTAGACACGGTTAATCTTTGTCATGCAAGAAGAAAAATGACGAGCCAGCCAGGAGTCGAACCTAGAATCTTCTGATCCGTAGTCAGACGCGTTATCCATTGCGCCACTGGCCCACATGCTCGCTAAGTTCACTCGGAAATATTTGTTTTGATACATCTATTGACGAAAGTTTTCTCAACATTGTTTAGTTATATATTGTATGAATACGCTTTATTAACAAATGTAAACATGTATCTGTTTTCATTTATTTTAGTTAAAAATGGGGATTTCAATAAAGAAAACAAAACATAGATTCGCCACAACACCGGCTAGCGTACTGCTCTGAGTTAGGCTTTAATTAAAATGTTGATGATTACAAAGGTATTACATCAAAATACATTATTTTCAGTGGGGATGCATGATAATATGGGCGGATATTGGCGTTAAAATGAAATATAACAGTCGGCCAACATGCTGATTTTTGCCAATATCACTTTTATTTCTTCTTTTTTTTTACTGACAAAATGAACGTGAACAACCCTAACCTACCCTAACCTGCAGTATTTTTCTTACTTTGCCCAATGAGTGAATATCACACACACTGAAAAGCACTGTATTTTATGTCTCCATCTGCTGGCTGGCCATCATGATAACAGTATGCATTATATGATGATTGCCCCCACTACAGAAGAGACTTCATGATCGTATGAAAGTAGATACATTGATGTCAACCAAATGAGTTGTTATTTATTGGCATCTGGGATATCGGCAGCACAAAAAAATGGCGCATAATTATCCATTCCTAATTTTCAGTCAAAATGTTTATATAGAATATAACATTCATTCTGGTAACTTACATCTTTTCACTTTGAAGGAAAATCCTTTCTTGGCACGACCCATTTCCTGACATTTTCAGCTTTTTTTGCCCAGTTTAAAAAAATTAGAAAAGTAATCTTAAGTAATAACTTATAAGCAGTTGTTTCATTACTTTGATGAAGTAATTCAAATACATTACATTTGATCATCTTTAACAGGGTAATTAATAATTTGTAACCTACTACACTTCAAAAGTAATTTTACCAGCAATGGTAATGAAATACAGGGAATATTATGGTGTGGGCTGATGGGTGCCAATCATGTAACTGTACTCCAAACTGTATTGAGGTTCTTTTGGTTTCTTCAGTCAGGTGCAACAATAATTTTGTGCAATGATACTCTAAAAAACTACAGTTCCCAAGAGCCTGTGACAAAGCTTCTGTGTCTGTGTGGCTCATGGGAGATGTTGTTCTGTTGTGCAAACAATATTATTGTACTTCTATCTGGGTTAAACTGACAGTTTAACCATTTTACAAGCCAGTGACACAGTAGAAGGTCAATTTAGCCGAGAAAATGCACAAACAGGTCCAGTATTATGTTTAAGGCCTTCAGAACACAGTTGAGAGAGTCTCTTTAATGAGAACATGCTTTGAGCTGTGCACTATTGTGACAGGAGGCAGTTTGGAGGCGGGAAGTCTGCTTTCTGTTGCTCACCTTGCTGTGACATAAAACTCATTGAGTCACGCCTTATCTTGTACGCAATACCTAGTGCAAGAGTGGTTTGGTCAAAGTTACAACGGCAGAGCTTCGGGGGAAGCGTCGTCTTGTCTCTGCGCTGGTTCCCTTTGGAAGTCCGCAGTTACGCAATCTACACAGAGACCATGAAGATCCGTGCAAAACAGACTTTATTCCTTCTAACGTCTGTGTTATTTCTCTGTGTAGCTGCAGACCAGAATGGTAAGTATGAGAAAACCAGTTTCTTTGCACAGTGTTAATGGCGTCAGCAGTTATTGCTTGTAAACGTAAATCTGACTGCACTGTTAGTGTGAGTAACACACTCAAGTTATAGTGTGTCTTATTTAAATGTATTTTTCATTGATCTGCATGTGTTGTTGACTTCTTGTTGCATGACTGATTGACTTGCAACCCAAGTCATCTTTTACCTACATGATTGCGATGCTGACTGTGTTTAAAGGTGAAACTCCTCCCCCTAAAGAGCCAGGCAGATTGCCATTTACAAATATTCAGGTCAATCATATCTTTTGCTGATCTCATGCTGGTTCAGAATAACATGAGTGTGACTGTGGGTGTGAACAGAACTTTGCTACCAAATTCTGTGGTGTAAAACTGCCAGAATGGAGCAATGTGATACATCCTCTTCTGAAAGGAGAAATCAGTTTTTCTTCCTTCTTTTTAACAGCCATTTTTCTACAGTGATAACATGTTACTCATCAGGTTAACAGCAGAGATTAGCTTAACACAATTTAACAAAAGAGTAAACATTCAGCACACGATTTAGTAACATTATTTTAAATAACCTATTTGGGGTTAAAATGGATGTTGTATTCATAAGTTGTGCAGCAGCAGCCCATTTCATTCAGGGGTCAAAGGTGAACTAGGGCGTAGCTCTGCAACCTGACCAGCACAGTGTCAGTTTGAGTAAACGGGTAAAAGGGGTGTGTTTTCCACTGCAGATTATCTTGATCCACCAACAGGTCTGCATCAGTATTGTATTTAATAAACTGTGATACCATAGAGTAATATATAGAGGGGTTACTACAGTTACGTGACATACCTTGACATATTCCATGTATTGTACATTGAACTGATAGATTGCGTGACATGATGATTCTGATTTAGTCCCAATATGTGACATGTCCTGACAGCACCTGAAGTCCACACAAAGCTCGGGAGCCTGAGAGGTCAATATGTGACTGTAAAGGGGAAGGAGACTGGGGTCCATGCCTACCTGGGTGTCCCATTTGCCAAGCCACCTGTAGGCCCTGCTCTGAGACTGGCTGCACCTCAGCCTGTGGAGGGATGGGAAGGAGTGAGAGACGCCACCCAGCAGCCACCTATGTAAGACCTTCCAGTGCTTCAGCTTTTGCATAACACACTTAGAGTAATTAAGTCCAGTACTTGTAGTAAAAACTTGTCTCTTTTTCAGGTGTGTTCAGCACAAACAATTTAGCATAGATCTGCTTGAAAAACTCGGTGGCTTGATGGTAGATATTCCAGACATTTCAGAGGACTGCCTTTACCTCAACATTTACACTCCAGCAAACAGAGTGCACGATGCAAAGCTCCCAGTAAGTTGCTGCAGGTTTGAACTGATGCTGCTCACAGATTCAGCTTTGCATAGTGTTCATGGAAAATTGTCTTGACTGCTTTTTTAACAATCCATCATGATATTATGAGTAATAATGATGCTCAGATTTAGAAAAAGACTGTAAATGGACTGATGATCAATACTTGTATCAGTGCAGACAGAATACAATAAAAATGTGCTTTATGCTTTGTGGAAAAGATCAAGGTCTTTTATTACCTTATCAGGTCATGGTCTGGATCCATGGTGGAGGGTTTTCTATGGGGTCAGCTTCCATGTATGATGGATCTGCCCTGGCTGCTTACCAGGATGTGGTTGTGGTTCTGATCCAGTACCGCTTGGGACTTCTTGGCTTTCTCAGGTAAAACCTCAAATCACTTAGAGTTAAAACAAAAACATACAATGATTATATTCTGCTACTTTTAATCTGGAAAAAATGTGAAAAGTGTGGTAGACTATAATCGCATGTTCATTCCAGCACTGGAGATGAGCACATGTCAGGAAACTTTGGCCTGTTGGACCAGGTAGAAGCTCTGAGGTGGATCCAGAAGCACATTCATAACTTTGGAGGAAACCCAGATTTAGTTACCATATTTGGGGAGTCTGCTGGCGGAGTGAGCGTGTCCTTTCATGTAAGGATTAATTTCCATATAAAACTTCACCGTGTAGAGACAAGAATAGGAATATTTATTTTCAGAAATCTTGTGTAATATTCATAACTATGCTTTCAGGTTGTTTGTCTGTCCGTCCATCTCCCTTTTCATATCTTAAGAACGTTTGAGGAATCTCTTCAAATTTGGCACAAACATCCACCTAAAACTCTATGATGAACTATTTAGATTTTGGTGTTCAGAGGTCAAGGTGACTTTGTCCTTGCATCTGTCTTATTCTCATGAACGTTATTTTTTAAGATTAGCCTCAGGAAATTTCTTAAAATTTGGCACAAACATCCACTTTAAGTCAAGAATGAACTGATTAGAATTTGGTGGTTGAAGGTTAAAGGTCAAGGTCACTTTGACCTTCCACCTTTGTTATTCTTGTTCCCAGGGGAATTTCTTTTCTGCTCAGATTAGTCTCCTTTTACTATGCTCATAAGATTCTCATAGGCTTCTCAACTCTGAGAGCATAAAAAGTGCTGCCAGGTTAAAGATGTGTGTGAGGTAATTTTCAGTGTTCACTGACAGGGATGTAAACCTGGATAATTGGTTTGCAGAGGCATACATCCATGTGGTGGTAATTCATTTTTTTTCTGTTACTTGAACAGCTTCTCTCGCCACTGTCTAAAGGCCTGTTCCACCGTGCTATTGCTGAGAGTGGCACTGCTGCAATGGATTTGGTCCTTTCCTATGATCCTCTACCAGTGACTCAGGTTAATATCAGTGGGATTTTTCAGTGCACAATATCACAATGCATCTAAATTGTTGAAATAAATCCCACATATCTGGCCTCAGGTGATAGCAAATTCATCTGGCTGTAGCCTTGAAAGTACAGAGAAGATTGCTGATTGCATGAGAAACCTTGATATTGACACCATTGTAGCTCTTGGACAGGTGAGATATCATATGCAAAGCTTTGTTGAAAATTCTTCGGTAAAATGTAAATTAAATTTTATTTTTTATGTATTTATGTCGTTTTTGTCTAAACCTTTTCTTTTTTTTTTTACACATTTTATTCTCTTAAGGATCCAACATTGAGAATTACTACAAATATTGATGGACACTTCATGACAAAACCTGTGGATGAGCTCTACCGTTCACATGAACTTCTCACTGTACCATTCATGACTGGTGTTACTAATGATGAAGGGGGCTGGTTACTGCCTGGTGTAAGTGTAAATGCTTTTTTTATACTGAAATTTCTTTGACTGAAGAGCACACTGACTTCCACGAGACCATGAAAACATGTTGTTTTGCTTTTGTACATGTTTGAAATATTAACTTTCTTCCATTAGTTCTTTCTTCCTTCAAACTGGACAGAGGGATTGGATCGAGAGCAAATTCTGAACATACTGTTCATGTTCTTCCCTGATGTAAGGCAGACGGTGCTGGACATTATAATATTACTCTGCTTCATCATGCTCAAACTGCTCTGACAGATTTGTTTCTCATTTTCTCAAGCCCAAAGATGCAGTCTTAAGAGAAATGTTAGTTGATGAATACATTGGTACCGGTGAAGATCGTGTGAAAAACAGAGATGGGTTCACTGAGATCCTTGGAGATATGCTCTTCAATATTCCAGCTGTTCAGGCTGTTAATGCCCACAGAGGTATTTTATTTACACAATATTATACAAAATTTATTTAAGAACCACTTGTTAATAATGACTGCTAATCACCTTAAAAAACTAATAAATTAAATTACACTCATTCATCTATATCCAGATGCAGGTGCCCCTGTGTACCTGTATAAGTACCAGTATGCACCCAAACTTCTGCAAAAGAAGAGGCCTAGCTTTGTTGGGAGTGACCACGGAGATGAACTCTTCACAGTATTAGGATACTGCTTCACAACTGCCCATGTCACAATACCTAATGGTATGTGCAATAATTAAATTACTATTTATAGAGCACCAAAAATCTGGATTTGTGTGGTGTTTTTACACAAAATGTTTATTTTAGATTCATGCTCTGAAGAAGAGGAAGAGCTGAGCAGAATTATGATGAGCTACTGGGGCAACTTTGCTCACACAGGGTAGGAATTCACCTTCATTACAGGATATATATAATAAACATGGAGATAGATTTGTATCTAACTTTTTTTGTTTGTGTGTAGGTCTCCTAATGGGGCTGGCCTTGTCCACTGGCCAAAGTATGAAGCAGAAGAACACTATCTGTCAATTGATTTAAAGGAGCAGGTAGTTGCTCAGCACCTGAAGAAGGACCGGTTTGTCCTCTTGACTCAGACTCTCCCGGAGAAGATCCAACAACACAAAGAGAAGATGGGGCACAGCGAGTTATAGAATAGTCACCTCTCCTTCTCCATAACATATACACAAAAAATATATTGATTCTATCTTCAACCACAAACAAGTCAGTCAAAAAGCAGTCCACATATTGCAGTCACAATAGTAATAATACTACTAATAATACTTTTGTGGTACTTTTTGTTGCAGCTGATCAGTCTTTACAACTGCATTAACAAATACCCCAGAAGAAAATACAAAGGGAACGATTTATGATGTTTTTGTTGTCAAGCTTGAAACTGTCTGCTCAAAGCACTGTGCATTTTATGAAATTTGGAAAGGAAATCCTTTCAAAATATATATTAATAAGATGTTCAGATTACACAATTAAAAATGTGGGTGAGATGGTGGTAGCAGGTCAGATTTCAAGTTGGGAGAATACTTTTAGTAGCCAGTTTGTGAAATAAACATAAATGTGACTCCAAGGTAGATTGCTACAGGGAGTATTATGTAGCAGACGTGTACCTGTAATCATGTGTTACCCCCACTGTGTTTGCCCTCTTATTTCATAACTCCTAAATGAACTGGATTCTAATTTTAAATAAAATCATCTGGACCTGTTATGTGAAATGTTTTACTATTACGTTATGTGTTGTCTGTATCCCTGACTCGCACAAATGAACGCACGCACGCACATGCGCGCGCGCGCACACACACACACACAGAGGCTGATGGTGTGATTGACTTAACATGGACCCAGGTCAAAAGCCAAACTTGTAACCAGGGTTTCTGTACTAGTCCAACACTATTGTGTTAAAGGTGCACATGGTTTACTTGAAGGTTAACAACAGTAAGGGGGGCTTACGTAATACAGTGCTGGTGTTTAGGGCTGCAACATTTTATTACATGATAATAAAAATCCAGCTGAAAAGAGATAAGCCTTTTAGGTGATAGTTGAGAGCAGCAGTGGGAAACACATGCAAACCATCAAAAAAACAAAAAAGATAAGAAAAAAATGTTGTTTTCAGTTTTGAATATTTTATTACTGAGAAGAGCGCTTAAGCTGAAAAGCTCCCTGAAGTCTGATGTGAGCAGTTCAATAGGTCGAACTGAATTTGTTTTCAACAAAATCAGGAGTATCGCATTGAAAATGGTACAAAGCAACACTTTTCCAAGGCAAATCATTCAAACAGCTGGGTGCAGAGGGCTTACAGATAGGAGAATGTAAAAAACAATTATACTTAATTTGAGAGGAAATGAATAAAAAGTGTTAAAATTAAGTTGATGGCGTTTTAGCAGACACTTTTTTTGCAAATGTTAGTAAAGCTGCAGTCAGATATAAAAGTGCTGGCCAGTGGTTTTGAATGATTCACTATACTGCCCAGAAAAGTGCACTTGGAGGAAGAAAGCTACTGGGCAACACCTTCAGGCCGTAATGAGGCATACAGACACGTACTTGGTACTTTGAGATGCACTTTGAGCTGTTAGTTTGTATAATGTTCAGCTAGCTTAGTCTCAAGTTCGAGATGAATTGGAAAACTTTGCAGATAAAAAGCCAGGCAAACGTTATGTCGGCCGTTTAAACAAACAACAAATGGAATACATTTCAAAGGTAAGAGAAGTTTCTGTTTCAGACCATCATTATATAAGCGCATAAACCTGTATTATTCTGATATTTTGATCAGCTTATGTATAGGTATTATTATTCTATTGCGGTACGATACATTTTCCAACTTACATAATATTATGTTAGGTATGGTGACGAGCGTGTTTGATGTAGGCCAATGAGAGCACATCACTATCTCGTATGTTCAAAGGGCAAAAACTGGCTGATGTAGCTCCGGTGTTTGATAAGACAGCAAACACTCTCTTATCAATGGTTAGAAAACTGCCCAGTTGTAAAACTCAGTACTCCTATTGGACAAATTACTAAACAAATCTAACTTAATACACTTTTGTTGTACACATAAATACTTTGTCCATTTTTTCACTGACTTGTGGCAAAGAGAAAAACACCTGAGAAGCTGTCTTTTTTTTTTTAAAGCAAAAAAAACTAAAAAAGCAAGGCATGCTGCATAAGAAAAATAAAACATCATGTTCAGATAATGGTTATGAGATGTGATTAGATCTAAATAAAACGCAGCATGCAGTTCAATATGTTGGGCACTGAAATCCATATAATGCTATATAGTAGAATACATTGGACACCTTTATCATCTTCAAGCACTATCAAGTACAGACATGGTTTTAGAATCAGAGGCACGTACAGTTTGATTCATAATAAGTGTTATGAAATACCATTCCTTTTCTCCTGCAGGGAATAAATAAATAAATAAAAAAGGTTAATGTGACCTGTTATCATGCTGCACTGGAGGATTAAGGTCATACTGAGGTGAGGTGATAAACGGTGACTTGGGAGGCCTTTCAAAGTGCTTGCATGGGAACAGCAACACGAGTGTACTTGGTCAGGGTGATCTAAGTAGCTTAATAAGTCAGTAAAACCCAATGCTTGTTTAACAGATAAAGAACGTGGAGAGTTACAGCTATTGTAATTGTAGCGTTCAGTCAGCGGAGGACAGAGGTGATTCGTGTAAAATGGTTGTTATTATGCATTGTATTGTGTGGGGGTCAAACTTGGTGCATCAGGATGTCCAGGACTGCATGTTGCACAGCATGGCCTCAAATCTCTCCATATTTGGGGCATGAGCGTGAGCTAGGTGGTCCGTCAGGCGACTGTACAGACTGAAAGACTTCAACTCCAGCCAGATGAAACCAAAACGGTCCTCGTCAAACAGCACAAAGAGCCCCGGGGTGCGCTCTGGACTTGTGAAGCCGTGCCCAGCGATCAGGCCTGTCCCATAGAAGCTGAAATGCAGGAACACCAATTTATCAATCAATCAGTGTTTCTGATGAATATACATTTCAGTGAGTTTTACAATTTGTTCTAACAAACAGTGAATACAGAAACTATTCACGCGTCATGCTTACGACTGCAGTATTTTTACCAATTAACAACTGATAATAATAGATGATTTCTTTCTTTTTTTTTCAATAAAGATCTACAGTGACTTTCTTATGGATTAATCCTGAAAAACTGATTGGACATGAGAAATGTTTGAGTGAAATCAGTGTGTTTGATGATAATGTCATCACAGCATGCAACCATGTCATATACATACTTACATTGGCCTGTATACACATATATGTAAATATCCTTATTCACATCCTTTAAATGTATGCTGTCATATTATTGTGCAATTTCCTGTAGTGCAGCATTTAGCCACTTACTTTGCCAAAATACAGCAAACCGTGTGTTTTAAAATTATCCTGTGCAACTATCAATCATGGATATATAGTGTCTGTGTAAGTGAGAGGTGTATGGTGTAAATAGTTTTTATATTATTCTATTTTTATTTGATCTTATTTGTATTTTCGTCACATTTATGTCCTTATTTTTTCACTTGCGCCTCACTGTTGAGCTGCTGTAACGTGTGAATTTCCCCGGTGTGGAATTAATAAAGTCTTAACTAAATAAAAACCATATATGCAGTTCTCTTTCCTCTTGCAGGTTGCAATTAATTGTCAAAAGCAAAAATCACCATAGTATATTTGATATTGTAAATTACATATCCTTATCTATAAAACATGAAGTTTCAGGTTTTCTCACAACAGTTGTTAAGCCAACGTTCACCACAACATTCATTAGAGGCCGATATGATGTCAGCCTATCAGCACACTGCATCTTAATTGCATCAGACACTGGAGCAAAGTCATTTCAGTTGTACACTGGAATTAGTACTGAATGACTTTTCACTACAGATGAGTTCTTACCATTTCCTACATGTGCGAGGGTAGACCTCGTTGCGAGCCATAACCCCGAGGGGCAGGACGAAGGGCTGGGCTTCAGGTGGACAGCTGCTGCTGCTGCTGGGGCCAGGCTCGCAGCCGTCTGAACTGGCAGCATGGTCTGCCTCCTCCTCTTCTGCTTCTGCTGCTGCTGCTGCTGCTGCTGCTGCTGCTGCTGCTGCGCTGGTACCACCGCAGGCCCCCTCTGCTGCACCTCTCACTGTGGCCGAAGTGTCCCTGGCCTGTTGTGGATCTTCTCTCTGAACTTCCTCGTGTACTCCCAGTACCAGCCGGGAAAGCTCCTCTATGTTGCGCTGGTGCTCCAAGTCTGGGAGGACCACGGGCCGGTTCAGGTCAACATTCAGAGTAAGCTGCCCGGCAGGAACATTTGGGTCTCCCTGCAGGACAGAGTAAAATTACAGGCTGCTCCATTAGCTGATTAATTTTGAGGTTTAATGTTTAACCTTGTGTGCAGGATTGCCCATTAAAAGAACTTTGGCTGAATAGTTTGTTGTTGTAGAGAAGGACGATGACCTTGGGGACATTTAAGGGTCATTAAATGATTCACAGGAAAGCAGTCTTTCTGTAGAAAGCAGTCTTTGGTGTATCAACATGCATGTGAGACATTTCTGTTAGTTAGAAAAATTTATTTTAAAGGCAAGCATGTCATCTGACAATAATTATTCACCAACTTACAGTGAGCTTGGTGGCTCTCGCATAAGTACCATTGAAACTGAGCATGACGATCTCCAAGCCATGACTGCCGTATGTGCCTTTGAAGAGGCCCGGGGCCAGCAGGTCAGAGGGCCTCACAGGAGGCAGGTAGATCCGCCGATACGTCAAGCAGTTACTGTCAAAAGATGGCAGACAACATTAGTTGGAATTGATCTGATTTTTGCCACTATTTAGTGCTTTCGATGTAGATCTAATCTCACATTATGAACTAGATATATATGAAGATAACTGATCACAGTGTTAAGCCACAACATTATCTAAGCTTCTGCTAAAGCCATCAGAGCTACATGAACATGTTACACACACATGTAAAAATTAAAACTCTCTTAAAGGGACAGTTCACCCCAAGATCACATTTTATTTATCGGGCAATTCTACGGATGATTATTAAACATTTAGCAACTCACACCAAAACAATCTAGATAAAAAATAGCACTACATGTAGGAGGAAATATATGTATTTTTCGTGTGAACTGTCCCTTTTAAAGGTATACGATGAAGGCTTTTCCTAAAAAAACAAAAAAACATTGTGTAAAGACTCATACAGATGTAATCCCTCTCAATAATCGCTTATGACTTATTACCTTGAGGTAATAAGAGACCCTGCTCAGCACCTGTATTTTCTTTATATTTTGCAGGAGATGTTCCTAGCACAGTGCAAGGTTGAGGCTGGGATTTTATAAAAAGGTAATGACCAGGTGCCAGACTGTAAGCAGCACGCACCAAAGAGGAAGCTCCAAAATCGCAGGTAGAGTGCAGAGAACACGTAAATGCCAGAAATGACAGTGAATCTGTGGTTTCATTTCACTGTTATTTACAAACAATAACTGACAATAATTACAAGTTGAACTTGTTATCTTAAAGTTTAATATGCAGATATTAAACTTTATGATAACAAATTCAACTTGTAGTTATTGTTGAAACAACAAGGGCCTCTGAGGACGTTAAATTCATTAAGACTTGATTTCACCAATACAGAAAGTGTGAAGATGCTTTCTGCCCTGTGGAATGAGGCTGCCATGCCCAAGAATTGCGCTGTTACCTCTATAACCAAAGTGCATGGATTCAGTCAAAAAACAAGATCGTTTACATTGTATTTTTCTGGGTATGTGAGTGCATTGTGAGCAACTCAATTTCACTGTAGTGTCTGCTGAATGTGACAGTGAATCCACCTAGAATCCTTGAGTTTATCCTAATCAGTTTGTCCAAATACCATTACTTTACAACTGCAGCAAGCACAGTAACACAGCGCGATACTTAAGACATAGGGGCCCCTTTCAAAAAATTTTACACACCATGAAGTTAACTTCACATTCTCTATAGCAAAAAGTGATAGATAAGAAAGAAAGTCGTACTCATATTGACTGGTATAAATGAACTTCATCAGAATAAGCTCCTGCATGTGCTCATGAAAGATTTCTTCCAGTGTTCGGCCCCATTCTTCCTCCAACCATGTCCTGAACTCCTAAACACACACACACACACACACACACACACACACACACACACACACAAATATAACAAAATCAGTCTTTGTATTTTGTCATTATCAAAGCACATGGGTTTTAAAAATAACACAAGATAAGTGAACAGGTGCTAACAGTTCCCTGATTTGACCCACCTCCTGTCTGCCTCCAGGCATTCGGTGATGATCAGTCTGGTTACACTTTGTTGAAAATTCATCCTTCTTCACAGTCTAAAAATAATGAATATGACACATATTGAAAGGATGACATACTTTAACTAATTTCTAACCTCAAATAAAAGTGGAATCAGTAATGTGTGTCAACAATGATCTAAATTATGTAGAGCTGCTCATTTTTTTTGGTGCACAGAGACGCTTTCGTGCTCTCACCTGTATGTCTCCTTTGTGGGGACCCTTGTGTCCGTACATACACTCCACAGTGGCCTTCTTGCTCTCCCACATGTGAATACGAAAGAGCGGCCGTCTTCTCATTGGATCCTCCACACGGGGGTCATGAGGTGGCAAATACATCCAGCCTATGATGAACAGCCCATCCACCTGAATGAAAGAATGCCTTTAATAATTTATTAACCATTGAAATTGTCCTAAAATGATGGCGGGTTTCCTGCAGAAGCATCATTAATAACTTCATGCAAACAAGATCAACAAACATGACACAATGATTGTTCCTTATCTTCATGCAAATGTCTTGTTTGAGGAACACTACTTACCACAACGTTGAGCAATCCACCATAAGGCCCTATGTCAGGCTGCCATAAGCCCAATATATGTCTGTATGGGTGAAGCACTGCAACACAAGAGCACAACATCACACCATACTTGTCGGTTTCTGTAATGCAACACCCATGCTTTACTGAGAGCAGCAGTGTGCATGGTTACAAACGCAAGAGATGTTAAAGCCTGCAGATGCAACTCTCTGTTTAATGTCTGCCAGGATGGAGTCTGTGAGATGTAAACCCAAGAGGAGAAAGTGTAAACTGACCTCGCTCCTGTCAGCCGGTCTACACAACACACACAGCACACCAAATAACCCGGCCTCTCATATTCACGCTTAATATGAAAGCAAACAGCGCTGTTGAAAAATATTAACACATTTCACACAGGATGTGTAACACTGCTGCAGCTGTTTGCTTACAAATTAAAATCATCATCAGTCCCACTCACACAACCCCTCATGCTGCAGCAATCCATGTTCAGGCCCATGTACATACAGTGTGTGTACACGTCTCTATAGTCCATGTGCTCGTAGTCCGGGAGGAGCTTCATAAAGCGCCCAGACTTCACCCGGGGGTTGACACCTGGACAGGCACAACACAGGCATGTGTACAGCAGCCAAGGACCAAGGCAGGCTCAGCCCAACGTAGCCTTCTAGTGATCGCAGCAATGTGCCAAATAATCTATTCAAAGAGCCAACAGGTGTTACCACTTTGCCTGGCATGTTTTGCGGCAACTGGTATTTCAAAATAAGCTCTATATTTCTTGCTGTTAAATAAATGAGTAACAGATGGGAAAAATGAAATTAAAAAGGAGAAAACATCAACAGTTTGGGTTCAAGTGTTGCAGAGAAACAATATTCATATCAGAAAAGCAATTGCCGGCTCTTGTTTTCCATCTGCTGCAAATCACAGTCATTAAGGAGATCTATCTGGACATACACTGAGAAAATACAAGGGTGCAAATGCTAAATGACCCACTGGAGAAGGAATTAACCAAATACTTCAGTGGGTCGATTCATGGGTGACAAGAGAGCTGTTTAATCAGCAGCCAAACTCACGTTTAACATAGAGGTCCCGGCTAGATACTCCTCCAACTTCCATCTTCCTCAGATCATCCTTCATACCAAACTCTGCAGAGAGAACACATGAGAGAAAAAGGAGAGGGATTAATATTTCTATTGATTCGTTAAGGCTATTCATACAAAATATCTGTATTAGTATTAGTGGTGTTAGAATTGGTCAGTCGGAGTTTTAAACATTGCAATCAATTATCACAAAATGTACCTAATTCATAATGTGCATTGAGGTGTTTCCACATTATGACAAATCTATAGTGAAATAAAAACATTACAAAGATTTTAAGCAGGGCACTGCAGTGAAAACTGCTCTTTTATTCTGCTACATTTTTTTTTTTTTGCTCATGGTTTTTACTGTCACTGCTTTTTTTAGTTAATTTCTCTGACTTTCAGTGATTTTAAACATACTTGATTGTTTTTCTGCAACACACGTATAAGTGGCTTCCTAGCTAACTATAAATGTCTGGTATGCTGGTTATTGTGCAACTTTTCAGAGCACAATATTCCTAAGGTCACTACTATTATCTCACACGCAGTCTGCGGTTTCCTCACTTCCTACAAATCCCTGCCAGCCAGTTGTTAATGTTTTGAAACTGTAACATCAAGCTGCAAGTGAGGTTTATTTTTTTTATTGACACGTATCTTCTGAATATTCTTCCAATTACTAGATTAATCATTTACTCAATAAAATGACATAAAATCAAATGACAAATGCCCATTACACAAGCCTCATATAGTGTCTCGATACTACCTACTTAGTTTGGCACTCAAAAACAATATTCAAATTTTAATGTAATGTCATGAAACAAAAAAAAAACAGTAAATTCTTACACTTGAGAAGCTAAATTACGCAAATATTTATCATGTCTCTGTATAAATGATTTCTAATAAGGCTGGGCCATATCACAATATGAATTTGTCTACTGTCAGAGATTTTCAAATACTATTTATACTGTAGTATCTATCTTTAATATCTCAGAGTGTATCTGGCTATAAAGTGCTGCAGGAATGAGTCCTAAAACCTGAAAATGAGTTAACATTTCAGCACTCCCAGTTCCCTCCTCTCAGAGTCAATGGGTTTTTTCAATTGGATTTTTTTATTAGATGCATGAAATAAAGTCTGTGGTTAACAGCCTACTTGTGGTGATGTTGTTGAAGTCATGCAACCAAAGTGTACCTTAGTTATGGCCTAACTGCCAATTGCATTTAAAAAGCCCGGAAGTGGTGTTTATATGAAGATTATCTTGCTGAACAAAACATGTAAGTTTTATAAACCTGTTTGCCACAGAGCCTATTTTCTGCAATAATCCAAAATTCAATTAAAAATTCCACCATGCTTTTAGACAGAGAACTAGGGTGATGCTGACTTCTGCGTTGGCCTACACAAAAATGTCATCCCTGGGACACTCTACTGCAGGTAATTTTGCACATTGATGAGTTAACGGCTTTGTGGCAGTGATGTATCTTTGTTTAAGTGTTTTATCCAACTTTGCTTTTGATTTACCAGAAAAATGATTATATCAGAATGTATATCATAATATAAAATTAAATATACTGCTCACTCTTTTGTTTTCAATAAGTAATACATTTTGGCAATATAGATAAAAAACAACAACTTTTTGCCCAGTTGTCTTAGCAATGTATCTTCATATATTTACATAGTATTTGTGTCTAATTCTGTAGATGTTATGGGACATACAGTTCTGTGCAAAAGTCAAAAGTTAGGCCACCATAGAGTTGTTGGTTGACACACACACACACACACACACACACACACAAACAAACAACATGTTGTACAATGCATTAAAAATACCAAAATATCATAACAAAATGGCTTTTTTTAAAGACAGAAGTTCATACTTAGTGTGAAACATGCAATCGTACAATCATAACAAAAGGTAGCTTGAACAATCAATATTGTGCTTTTGACATGTCTTCAATACAACCTGGTTATGTTTTAATAAAGAAACTCCTGATAAATAATAAACATATGATCATTATAACCTTGCTAAAATAAAGTTAAAGATAGCCTAAAACTTTTGCACAGTACTGTATTTACTCAAATATGCATAGCACAGTCTCCAGACAAACAAAATGGGGTGGCGGTGGTGAACGAAATAGAGCCCAAGGCCCCCAAAATGTTAGGTCCGCCCCTGCATCAGCAGTCTTATCAGCTGCACAGAATGGCTGACATGGGCCTAATAACAGTGAGAGGCCTTCTGTGTTTCACAGCAGTGACTGAAGACGCAGAGACTGGGTTAACAGTAATTTCCTTCAGGGTTCCCGTACTAATCAATAAAAATGCTTTTAAGGAAACGCATTTCCGAGGAACCAGAGCTGAGCACTGAGCCACACACAAATAACCTGTCGACAAGAGGGAATCTCACATACAGTCTGATCTACACATGACCCAACGCGTTATTTGACGTTTTTATTATCTATGCACATTCATCGGTTTACATACCTTCCATGCACCGCCTTCTCCAGATGGTTTCAGTGTTTAAGATTTGTCTGAATTTCTTGCAGACCAGGGCAACGTTTGGTAATGCTGTTCCTGGTAGCAAGGAGAATATTTCCACTAAAAGCTCCGGCGGTAGCTCCGATAATGACTGCGGGTGTGGAGGTCCCGTGCTTGTGCAATCCAGAGAGCCTCCTCTGTTGACATGACTGCTGCCATATTCACAAGCGTCACTCGGCCCTGCAGTGGCGACGCCGCTCTCCGGGCCTCCGCCGCCGCCGCCGACGTCGCCTTGCCTCTGACCCACGATCCGCTCCTCTTCTTCCTCGTCCATGTCGGAATCGCTGCCCTGATCTTGCTGATTATGCCGCTGTCGCCTCCGGCACCTCCGCGACTGACCCACTCCGCAGAGCCTGGCACAGACAGCCATCCGTAGTCACCAAACAGGCAACATTACATCACTACAACACATCTATCAGCTGCAGTCTGGCTGATCTCCTCCTGTCCTTGTGAGCATGGGCAGAAACATCTCTCCTGACGTCACAAAAGCGCACGTAGAGAGCGTGGCAGCTTTCCTCCCCTCTGCCGTCCTTATACCCTAACATGTTCGTATGTGCAGTGTGTTGTTATTAATCATCATCATCAAATCATTGTTTATTCGGGGAAAACTGACTGTGCATTAAGCTCTTGGCAATGCCCTGAATTCATATTAGTTGGCAAAGATGATATACCGTAAACCCTCAATTAAAAGCCCGGGCTACTTTATGCTTCAGTCACTGAACTCAACAGGCTTATACAGTATTTGGGACAGGCGTCTATATTGGATAAAGCAGGCGCCCCATAAATAAAGACATGTCCTTGCCGCGGCCCTTTGCTGAATGTCGTCCCCTCTCTCTTCTCCTGTCACGGAATTGATCTTCTGTCCTGTTTAATAAAGGCAAAAATGCCAAAAAAAAAAAAGTATTTAATGTGCTGTGACCTGGGCAAATTAATGACCCAAAGGTGAGCAATAAGGACGAGAAAATTATCTGAAAATTTGCCACAAAAACGAGTAAAACGAACAAAAAATGACCTGAAAAAAAAAGCTTAAAAACTATAATAAATCTGTAAAACAATTTTAAATATATAATAATGATAACTGTGAATACAGTTCCCCTAGCTTATTTAACCTTTAAAACCTTAGCAAATTGGTTTGCTTTCTTTCAAAAACATGGAGAGAAGGCAGTAAGCAACTTGGCAAGAAATGTCCTAAAAACTGCAAGAAATTAGGTTATAGGTGACAAGTCCGGAATATTAGTTTGTTTTTTGCATTAAAAAAAAACAAAAACGAACCTAACTAATCCTTAACTAAACTAAATTTGCAACTGTTTTCAAATTGTCTGAATGAAATACGGATATTCTCAATAATTTGTTATATGGAAGCTGTTTACAGTTTAAATCTTTTCAACAGTAACACCCATTTTATGCATTTCCTTTAGCCATTCTCAGAAGCTTTGCTCATGTTACATCTGTGTAAGTTTCACTTCCTATGTACAGTGGCTAAATTAGCATACTCTTTTAGCATACTCTAATCTCAGATATCAGCCGGTTTTAAATTAATGGAGAATTGCTCGTGACAACGTGCATTTGAAATTCTCTAATTACCCTGCACGTGTGTTGTCGCTTTTCCACTTTAGTTGAACCATGTATTTTCTATAATTAAACTTAATATTATGATATTAAAACTCAGAGAAAACAGAATGGCACTAAACTTACCAAAAAAAATACAGCAGAAGTCAGTCTAAACAAACTTGACGTGTCGAAGACCTCCACCAATTCTTGGTACTTCTGCCGGTTATGATTGGTCAAATCGTGGAAGGAGCAGCGAAAGGTGATTGGTTTTTTACATTCTTGGTAGCAGGGCGGTAAAACATCGGTAACAGGTTTGGTAGTCTTTGTCTTTGCTCTACCGACAGGTTACAGTAGCTGATTATGAATATAGAAATTGTCAACTATGCAAGAAAAAAACATCGAGCCAGCCAGGAGTCGAACCTAGAATCTTCTGATCCGTAGTCAGACGCGTTATCCATTGCGCCACTGGCCCGTGGTACTACATAATGTCACCGCAGCCATAATTAAAGGGTCGTTCCGGCGAGTGAACGTTTTGTTGACATCGTGTGGATATCACAGTATGTTATCTCACGGTAGTTATTAAACATAGTGGGAAAGCGGTGGATTGATAAATATATCATAACATGCACTCAGACTATCGAAAGGAGCTTTGCAATTGCAAAATACGCAAATAAATTAGATTTTTTATTTACTTAAGGTATTATGATAAAATAGAGACTTTAAGGACACAGAGAAGGGTCCGTAGCGTACTAAATAAAAACAAACAATAGTCCATGTACAAAAAAATAGTGAGACAATAAAAGCAGGAAATTCACTATACAACATGCGACTACGTATAGATACTTAGGATAAACAATAACTTACGTGCCTTTCTTCCATCAGCCCGGACAAACACACTAAAGACCACAAAAATTAAATAAACAAGCCTAAAACTGGCAACCCAGAAAAGGCTACACTGGTGGGCGTGTCTTGTAAGCGGGGTTGACAGATCTGTTGAAATTACGTTTTTGCAAAAAATGTTTTATCTTAAGTGGCAGTTATATTGATGTTGCATTACTTAAGAATTTCGCGTTATACTTAATATGTGTCTATATACGCGTTTTACGGCATACCGGAATATAATGTCGACTGATATAATAAAAACTATAATTGTAGGATGCTGTGAACCGAACGTGGCAACCCAAAAGCAAAAGAGGAAGTGTTCGCCGGCGGGAAATTTGTTATGTATGCGAGCGTTACCAAAGATGCAGCCGGCTTGACTTTGCCTTTTCATTGATTAGCTAGTTTAACTAAATCAAATATCCATTATAACATTAAGCGATTTGAACGATCGATAGTCAGAGGTAAACATATTTTTCCGTTTTTTTTATCAAACGTTTCACATCTAGCTACAATAACAATCGGCAACAAACGGGGATTTCTTGTTATTTCTTGCCTTTATCAGTCGCTTTTGACCGTTTTCAGGTTGATCATGAAGGCTGAAATGGATAAAATCGTCACACTGTCAGATGGCGATAGTACCGTCGAGCTCCAGAAATACCTCTCCTCCCTTACAAATGACCAGGTAATAAGTTTGTCAACCTAGCCCATCACATTTATTTTTTTTCCTGCCGAATGGCTTATTAAATATTTTTCTATTTATTATTTGCCTTCAAGCTAATCACTGTGATTACCAATGGCGCACTAAAGGGTAAGAAGGTCGGTACCATGATTAAAGGCATATTCAAAGGTAAGTTCAAGTAGCTTTATTGTTATTATATTGAGGGTTAGACAACAATATAACAATATTCAGGTAGCACTGCTGAGTCATCAAAGTGTATTAAAAAAATCAATGCAGTGAAGTGCAATATGCAATGTTAATTGCATGTTATATGCACTTTACTGCACACAGTACACATTGACAACTGCTTTTTTATGTTGAGCTTTGGTTAAAAATAAACAGGGCACATTTCAAGGATAGATCTTTCAATAATATTTGTCTAAGGTTGAGCAAACAGATATAAAACTCAAGATACAAAGGAATAGAAAGATCAAAATAAAAGTTACAAAAAATAATAATATAATATAATAATAATAATAAAATACATAGAATTAAAACGGATGTCGGATTCTAAATCTGATGGTTAAATGATGTGTTGGAGTGTCCTGGAGACGAGAGTTGAAGCAGATTTTATTTGCAAAGCATTTTTATTTCCTTTTCATTTCTTGGTAAGTTTCTTGTGCGTTTTCAGTTTTGTGTGATTTTAGCTCTGCAAAGAGAAACAAATTATAAAATTTAAAAAAAAAACCCTCAACATAAATATTGGAATTGGAATATTAGAAAATCAAAATTCAACCTACAGGACACACACAGCATGGCTGGGCTGGAAAAGACTGAACAAAGTGAGGAAGGCAGTATTTAATGCCTCTGATTAGGCTGAAGCGTTTCCACCTGAGAGGGGCCTTTCCTTCCCAGGCAGGAGCGCTTGATCTGTTTTCCCCTTCTCAGGTGAAGCCTTGTGATCCCTGGATGGAGACTTCTGATAACAGAGCCTTCTCAAATCAACACATTTACTAATGAAAACAGCGTTAAGAGCTTTCTTGACTTTAAGGAGTTTCAGTGACTTACTCAAGAGTTTTCACTCATTCTTCCAAAGTTTCAGGCTGGGTTTAGTCTTAAAGTACCAACACCTATGTATAACACAATAAAATATTAAAAACAAAGTCCACATTCTTGTCCCCAACACAAAGACCAAATATGACTGTCTTATCTGTCAGTGGTGACAACACAATTTCTCTGGACTGTAATCAGACCTGCAAATCACTCCAGAAGGACTGCACTAAATCACAATTAAAAAAAACATGCTGCAAATTTTCATTTTCACAAAATGCACAATTATTTGCATCAAACTTAAATCTCAGTCTTAAAAATGTGTTTGTTGGATAAATCTCATTTAAAAGTTCATCTCTTAAACTTTAGGAGGAAGTGCAAATGAAATATATATTTTCCTTATTTTCTTAACCTCTTCAACATCAAACACAATAGAAAGTTTCTAGTAACCACTGTTAGTGGTGTCGAAGATTATACTTCAGCTGTGAGGCTTTCACGATTACATCTCCAGTCAGAATTGTTTCAAAAAAGTAAATTACCTGCATTGGCTTTAACGTCACATACGGTACTCTGTGCAGTAAATGTGTGTGTGCTCCTTTTTAGGCTCTCCACCCAATTCCACCGAAGGGTCAAACCGCAGACTTCTTGTTTATCAACACTGCATCCCACTGTGTGAGTCTGGGGATCTTCAGACTGAGGTGGCTGCTGATATCATCGGACTTCTGATGCTGGAGGTAAAAAAAACAAAACAACAGAATTTTGATGATGATTAAGAGTGTTTTTCTTTCTGTAAGACACATACCAGGTGGTTTCGATTAGAACAGCTGTTTTGTCAAAGTGCAGCATCAAGTAATGACATATAAAAATTTAAATAATGTTTTGTAACTGGGAGGATTGTGGCTGTTGAGGCTTAAGAGTATTAGTGTTTGAATGAGAAATTGAAAATAATAAGCTGTCACTGCTAACAGCTGTTTTGAGCTCTCTTGAGGCTATGAGACACGGGTTTATACATCATCAGTGAAATACAAAAATATTGAAATGTAGAAATTGTGACAAACTTACGCATTCCTGCATTGCTCAGGTCTAAAACTCTCATCTATTGTAAACTTCTTTGACTTTATAATCCAAAATACTTATTTTTACAGCATCCTGTATTGAGTCACATCAGTTTAGTACTGTTTGAATTGTAGACATATTAACAAATTGTGTGTCCCTGTCCCTTTCCTTTGTTCACATGTCGAGTATGGCACAGACACACCTGTCTAATTACCATTTTTCCTCCTGAATGTTGCACACAGACTCATACACTGTCTGGACCCTGTCTTGCAAAACTGGCGTCTCTTTTTGTTGAAGCCATTAAGGTGGGGAAAATGGGCAGTGGGAAATCCCTGGAGCTATTTCCTACTGTGCTTACTGCCCTTTCAGCCTGTGAAGCCTTGTCTTATGGCAAAGGTAAGTGCAAATCACCAGATTTTGTAGCTTTGTCATTTTATGTTAAATCAAAAACATCAGTGCGTCACTTAGCGATGTAAAGGTGCAAGTTGTAAAGTGTGTTGAATCTCTGTCTCTCCTGGTTGCTTATATTTTACCATAACTGCAGGTGAACTCAGTGGCGAGGAATACAAGAAACAACTGATCAACAGCCTCTGCTCAAGCAGGTGAGGACATCTCAGATTTTAAACTATATGCAAAGTACATGCGCAGTTTTAGTTTTTATAGAGATATTGACAGTATTTTCACAAGCTTATAAGACGAGGGATAAGAGTTCTGGTCCCATCACAGAGAATAAATATTTAAACACAAACC